>NW_026898020.1:0-41064 GCF_033153095.1 Gastrolobium bilobum | reverse complement strand
GAAAGGTTTCCATTGATATGGTTATGATTTTTGAATTAATGCCTACATATAATTTTGGGTTTGTGGCCTTTGATTGTATATATATGACTAATTATATGCATGCCTTTATTCTAAAAGAATTGTTTCGTGTAAGACAACCATGCCATGTGACGAATCTGGTTTGATGGTTGATGGTCTTTCCAATTATATTAAGTCTTTTGTGAAATGGCTTTATATATTTATAAGCATGGTACCAAAAATTGATATATGACCTTTTGGTTTGATGTGCTTATTTTGATGCTGGTTCAATGAGAAATGCAGTGAAATTTGATGTCATTTAATGGTATAGTATGATAAATGAGAAATACTTATGACATGAATATTTTGTTATATTAATTATTATGTGTGAAATGTTATGCATTTATTGGCATTCAATTGTCTTAAGATTGTTATTGAAGACAGTGGGTGATGTTAAATCACTGAGAGGTTTGAACCCATGTATAAAGCAGAGGAGGAGGTAGATGATCAGAATTATCACTGTGCAATTATAAACAATTAAAAAAACAGACTTACTTGTCAGGTATTAGAGAAAGACAGAATGATGAATCAGATATGCAAAATCAGAAGGATAAAATCCGAGCCCACAGAACGTGTCTCCTTAAGACAATTTGTCCCCTCTGATGCCTAAGGTAGATGGACACTTGTCTCCCAGGATAGAACGGATTTCGTCTGAAGAGTGGCGACACTACCAGTCAACAGCCCAAACGAACACAACAAAATGCCAGAGGAAACTACACCGGAGTATGAAAAGGAACATGCAAAACCGAAAGGAGAAAAATTCCGGCAGAGTTTCAGTGCAGAAAAATTGGATCCATTTTATGAAGGTGTCAGTGTCTATTTATAGACAACGTAAAGTCACGTTCCAAAAGGCACCTATTCGATGACGAAACAACACATCCGTTGGACACGAAAAGACACATTCGTTCGACACGAAAAGACACATTCGTTCAACACTAAAAGACACCCATTCAAGGATGAAACAACATGTCCGTTAGGATGAAACAACATGTCCATTAGGATGAAACAACACATCATTTAGGATGAAAAGATACATCTGTTTGTCGACGAAAAGGCACACCTTTTCACTACCAAACTTCTTATTCATAACCAATAGATTGTCTATACAATTTATATATATATATATATAAATTCCAACATAATTTAAAAAGAAAATAAATAAAAAAATGGATTTGAAAAATTTCTTAATAAGATTGAAGTTTAATTGCGCTGTTTGTGTTACTTTATTTAGGGAATAGGAGAGATGCTAGACTACTGTTCTGTTGATCGAAGATCAGAGTCAGATCCTCAGAGCACCTAATTTTGTGATTTGACAAGAGAGCTTTATTGGTTATTAATTGCGCACTTCTTCTTTTTTTTGCTTCCTTGCTTCTCTCCTGAGCTCCTACCTTTCTCTCTCTCTCTCTACGTGTCTCTCTCTTTCACTTTCTCAAAATCTTGGCTTCTTAGGGAATTTTGAAGCTTTTTTTGTTTCCAAAAAATGATAGTGTTATTATATTAAAACTATCTAGCTGTGCTGTGTAGCACTGTATCATTCATTCAACTATTCTGTAGTCTATAATCCTTGTATCTTTCCCCCCAAAGAGAGTCCTTGCTACTGATATCGATGTATTCTCTTGTTTACTCGTACATATATGTTTTCATTGTTTAATTTTAATTTTCACTGGCATCTAGCTTAAACGTAAAAAATGTAATTTAATTGGGCGGGATTTAATTTAATTACACTCACTCATTCCTCTCTTTCTTCTCCCTCTCTCTCTTCTCCACCAAAGAAAAACCCTAAGCCCCCTCTTCTCTTCTCTTCTCATCCTTCAATCAAATCACAAAAATGGTTTGTTACCTTTTCTTTTCGTTATCTTCTCTTCCTTCTAAACAAACGATTCATTGAATCTGACTTGAATAAATGTTCTTCTTCAAGTTTTCTTTCTTTCAATCAAATCACAAAAATGGTGGTTACCTTTGGCCGATGCTCAGCTCAACTCACAATAACAATACTGTTGAAGATCTTGTTCAACAAGATAAGCTACCAACTACAAGCAGCAGCTCAACTCACAGGAAAGGAACTTACTTTCGCCTCTGCTTTCATTTCATTTCATTGGTTCTTCCATTTATTTTAAGTGTGTTATTGCGTTTTTTTTCTTTCTTTTTTTTTGTTTCAGCGACCATAAAACATATATTTCTTTTTGTATTTGTAGCTCAGCTTAAAAAAGACACTGAACAGAGGAATTTCTGAGCTAGTCCTCTTGATGGCCCCCGACACTGAGCCTCTTGAGTTGGGATTCTTCTCAATAATCTTCCTTTACTTGCTGCTGAATGCTGAGGATAAGGTAACTTCCCCTCCATACCATGCCATACCTTTATTTTTTCTTAAATCCTCATTATTAATACTGTATGTGTCATGTATGTATATTTGTTTGTGCTCTATGATGGTTCATTCATTGTATCTGTCTGTATTATTACTTTTGTTTGTAGTGTTAAGTTTCTTATATATAACTGAATGAATCTTAGAAGCTCTGTTTCGGTTCACTCAGTATTATTACTTTTTGCCTCTGCTTTTAAAAACATGCATGTATATAAGAGGAGGTTAATTAATAGTTGTTTAAGTTTAGTGTGTGATTAATTTAAAGAGAAGAAAATAAATAAATAAATGAATTTGAAAAATTTCTTAATAAGATTGAAGTTTAATTGCGCTGTTTGTGTTACTTTATTTGGGGAATAGGAGAGATGCTAGACTACTATTCTGTTGATCAGAGATCAGAGTCAGAGTCAGATCCTCAGAGCACCTAATTTGTGATTTGACAAGAGAGCTTTATTTGGTTCCTTGCATCTCTCCTGAGCTTTTCCACTTCCTACCTTTCTATACGTGTCTCTCTCTTTCACCTTTCTCAAAAACTTGGCTTCTTATGGAATTTTGAATCTTTTTTCTTCCCAAAAATGATAGTGTGATATTATCAAATTATTAATAAAGATTGAAGATGAAGAATATTATTATTATTTTTTTAAAATTCTAAACATATTAAATAGTATATCATTTTTTTTTTAATTTTAAACAATTGTAGTTAAAATCCCTGCTGCTATGACTCCATTGATTATTATATTAAAACTATCTAGTTGTGCTGTGTAGCCCTGTATCATTCATTCACCTATTCTGTAGTTTATAATCTCTGGTGTCATGCATAGTCTTTCGCTTTTTCCCTACAGAGGGAGTCCCTTGCTCCTGATATCGATGTATTCTCTTGTTTATAAGGATGGTAGTATGAGATTAAAGTTTATTTGGCGAATAGGAGAGAGATACTACTGATACTACTGTTCTCTCCTATTATGTTGTGATTGTGGGGACACAACCAATAGAACTCTAAGATTGTCTTCTCTCAATCTTCTTTGCATTTCTGTTTTTTTTTGGGGGGTAAATAATGTTCATTGCATTTTAATCCTCGTTTAAGCGTCTGTTGAATTTTTTCTAAATGGTGGTATCAATAACCAAAGTTTCTTTAAAGTCATCTAGATTAAGGTCTTTGTAAATGCTTCTTCTATTACTCTTGTTTAAAAGATGTTAGCATTTAGTAAAGCCAATTTTTTAATAAATATTATTATGATTATATTTATTTTAGTGTGAATCGCGGGTTTTTTTTATTAAATTAATCAAAGTAATTAGTCAAACTATAATGAATTATTATATATATATATATATATATTGTGATGAATTTTTTCTCAACCCAATCATGTCTCATATTTTTAATAATTAAAATGAATTTTATTTCCTTAAAATTAGAATATATATTTCTCAGCTGTCCATCCACACATATATTTTTTAATATATATATACATTAGCTAAAATAAATTAGTAAATATAATAAATTTTAAGAGTAGCTAAATTAGAACTTCAGAGGGACGGAAATAACTTACGAGTTAAGAGTTAAGAGAATACAACGGTCATCATAGTTTTGCGGCCAAAAAATATAAATTAAAAATTTTCTTTCTCTCTTTTCACTCTTCTTAAGGTTTTCTTAGGGTTTCTTTCTCTGTTTTCTTAAGGTTTTCTTAGGGTTTCTTTCTCTGTTTTCACTCCTTCTTAAAGTTTTCTTGGTTTCTTTGGGTTTCCTAGTTTATTTCTCTTTTTCTTGCTTGTTTCTTTCTCTTGTTCTTGGATTGTTTTATCAAGACAATGGAATTGGTGAAAATGGGAGATGGGATGCAAGTAGATGATGACCCAACCAGCCTGTATTGTTTGGCAACACTCCTACAAAGGTGTCAATACCTAGGTATGTTACTTCTGCCCTTTCTTTTCTTCTCTTTTCTTTTCTTTTTTTCTTGAAAATGTTTGATTATGTGCTGATATTTCTTGCTTGAAAAGATTGAGTATGTGGGTTTCTTGCTGATATTTCTTGCTGATATTCGACTGTGTTCTTTTTTCTTTTCTTGAAAATACAGTATGTTTTTTTTTTCTTCTTGAAAATAGAAGACTGAGGGTGTGGCTTGTCAACAGTTGCTTGTCAATACCATATGAAATATATGTTTCTTTCTTTCTTTTTCTTTATTATTCTGGCAATATTGAGGGTGTGGCTTTTCCATTATGTTCTTGCTTTTCTTTTCTTTTGATTTCGTTTTTCTTTTCTTTTTTCTTTTCTTGAAAATACAGTATGTTTCTTTTTTTCTTCTTGAAAATAGAAGATTGAGGGTGTGGCTTGTCAACAGTTGCTTGTCAATACCATACGAAATATATATGTTTCTTTCTTTCTTTTTCTTTATTATTATGGCAATATTGAGGGTGTGGCTTTTCCATTATGTTCTTGCTTTTCTTTTCTTTTGATTTCGTTTCTTTTTTTTTCTTGATAACTGTGGATGTTCGATTGTATGCTTTTGTTTATGTCTGCCCAGACATCATATTCTTGCTGATATTCGACTGTGTTCTTTTTCCTTTTCTTGAAAATACAGTATGTTTCTTTTTTTCTTCTTGAAAATAGAAGATTGAGGGTGTGGCTTGTCAACAGTTGCTTGTCAATACCATACGAAATATATATGTTTCTTTCTTTCTTTTTCTTTATTATTCTGGCAATATTGAGGGTGTGGCTTTTCCATTATGTTCTTGTTTTTCTTTTCTTTTGATTTCTTTTTTCTTTTCTTGAAAATACAGTATGTTTCTTTTTTTTTCTTGAAAATAGAAGATTGAGGGTGTGGCTTGTCAACAGTTGCTTGTCAATACCATATGAAATATATGTTTCTTTCTTTCTTTTTCTTTATTATTCTGGAAATATTGAGGGTGTGGCTTTTCCATTATGTTCTTGATTTTCTTTTCTTTTGATTTCGTTTATTTTTTTCTTGATAACTGTGGATGTTCGATTGTATGCTTTTGTTTCTGTCTGCCCAGACATCATATTACTGGACTATTAACTAGTTTTTTTGTTTTTTAATTTTGTAAATTTGATTTTGTCTAGTTGAGTTTGTTAATTTTTTCAGTTGCTGTTTTATTTAACAAAACTAACATTGGATATATTTAGATATGTGGGTTTTCTATTTTATTTATTTTTTAAATATCTATGGTTTCGATTGGAATGATAACATGATGGTTTTTCATCATGTTGAAGATGATGAAAAAGATGAGAAGATGGAAGAGGATGAAGATGAGGATGAAGCTGAGATGATGGAAGAAGATGAGGATGAATATGGGAGATGGGATGCAATGGGAGATGATGACCCAACCAGCCTGTATTGTTTGGCAACACTCCTACAAAGGTGTCATTACCTAGGTATGGTACTTCTGCCCTTTCTTTTCTTTTCTTTTCTTTTCTTTTTTTCATGAAAATGTTTGATTATATGCTGATATTTCTTGCTTGAAAAGATTGAGTATGTGGGTTTCTTGCTGATATTCGACTGTGTTCTTTCCTTTCCTTTTTTTTTTCTTGAAAATAGAGATCGAGGGTGTGGCTTGTCTTTTGTCAATACCATATGAAATATATGTTTCTTTCTTTCTTTTTCTTTATTATTCAGGCAATATTGAGGGTGTGGCTTTTCCATTATGTTCTTGCTTTTCTTTTCTTTCGATTTCGTTTCTTTTTTTCTTGATAATACAGTGGATGTTCGATTGTGTGCTTTTGTTTCTGTCTGCCCAGACATCTTATTACTGGACTATTAACTCGTTTTTTTATTTTTTGATTTTTTCTAGTTGAGTTTGTTAGTTTTTTCAGTTGGTGTTTTATTTAACAAAACTAACATTGAATATATTTAGATATGTGGGTTTTCCATTTTATTTATTGTTTAAATATTAATGGTTCTTTCTTTCTTTCTTTCGTTTTTTTTTTCGCAATATTTAGTGTTGGTTTCGATTGGAATGATAACATGTTGGTTTTTCATCATGTTGAAGAGGATGAAAAAGCTGAAAAGATGGAAGATGATGAGGATGAAGCTGAGGAGATGGAAGAAGAGGAAGATGATGAAAAAGCAGAGAAGATGAAAGAAGATGAGGATGAAAATGAGGATGAAGCTGAGAAGATGGAAGAAGATGAGGATGAAGCTGAGAAGATGGAAGAAGATGAGGATAAAGATGATGAAAAAGCTGAGAAAATGGAAGAAGATGAGGATGAAGTTCATGAAGAACCTGAGAAAGGTCTTAACCAAGAGGACCGATCAACCCAAAAGCAGTCTCGGGTTGTTTGGACCGAAGAGCTACATCGGTCGGTGTTTTGTGGCCACTGTTAATGACTTGGGTGTTGACAGTAAGTTATTCACTCTTTCTCTACAATGCAAAGTAGTTGTTATCTTAATTGTTATTAATTGCTACAATTGATCAATCAATTGATGTTTCTGCTTTATTTTAGCAATACTTTTATTATATTTTTGTGTAGAAATAGCAATCAAATCCTAATAATATTACAATGTGAAAACTAGTTCCATCACCTCTCTTTGCAAACTTTATTTCCACAAGTGTCTTCACATCCACTGCCCAGAATCCAACCATAATTCTTCGAACATCTGTCTCAGCCCCACTTGGATATGTAATTTCTGTCATAATATTGGAATCTGCACCAAAATAAAAAATGGCTTCTCCGTTGTTAATACCAGTGTGCATTTCCAAATAACAAACAAATCCACTGCCCATGTATTCCTCTATTTCAGTAATCCTTTCCTTGGAGTAAGCTAACATACTTATTTGGCATCTCTCGAAAACTGAACAAATCAAAATTCAAATTTTCCTTAATTCGATCATGATTAATTTGGTCTCATGAGAGCTGGAAGCTGCCCAATTGGTCCCAACTGTGTCTTCCATTCTCTGCCAAAAATGGAACAATGATGCCTTTTTCCATTCCTGTGAAAACTCTGGGTTTTTTTTTTGTATTGCAAAAGTATATGTTTGCTGTATTTTTCCAATTGCTGTATTTTTTTGTTCAACATTATTTTGAATGCTTTCTCAAATACTCTTCCTAATCTGTAGTGCACTGGAGTAGATGTCATGGCATTATTGTTAATGAAGTCTGATACATTTGTATGTTCTTTTGATTGCAGAGGTTGTACCTAGAAAAATTCTTCAATTGATGAAGGCTGAGAAGCATCTTACTAGGGCGCATGTGGCCAGCCATCTGCAGGTATTTATTTCTTTTCCTTTCTGCTTTAATTTCATAAAACCATAGTTTTTCATTTATAGAACTTTATTTCTTTTTTTAATTGCTGCAGAAATAAAGACTTCGACTGAAAAGAATCAGGTCTAAGGCAACCCAGCAAGTCAGTCCTTTTAAATATCCTCTTCATCTTGTGAGATGATTAGTCCTAGGCAAACAAGTAATATTGTGCCATTTCAGGGGTTGGCTGACCAAAGCCAGGATGGCAGTTATGCTTCACATCTTACCAATTTAAGCTCAATAGGCTCAATCTTAAATGAAGACTTGGACTTGGACTTTGATTCTGACTTTGATCTTTATGATCCTACACAAATGATTGACTCGGATTATTACACAAATGATTGACTCGGATTATTTGTTGTCTATGTAGTTGATAACACCAATTATTTGTTGTCTATGTAGTTGTAAATGGGATTCAAATTTAATTCTTTGGCTTCCCAGATTTGTTCTCTACTGAGATTGACCTCCATTCATTTGTATTTTCTTTGAGTTTGTATAACCAACAAGTCACGTAACCATGCATTCTTTCTATTTTTATACTTTTATTTTCACTATTGTTCTTGTTTGGTTAATAATTAGTCTGATCAACATCGACATTTTTTGTGAATGATTGAACAAGATTATTTGTAAAGACTGATGAGTCTAATGTGGATGGAAAATTTAGCTTTCTA
Organism: Gastrolobium bilobum; assembly: GCF_033153095.1. NCBI lineage: Eukaryota > Viridiplantae > Streptophyta > Magnoliopsida > Fabales > Fabaceae > Gastrolobium > Gastrolobium bilobum. Next base: position 32,723 of record NW_026898020.1, on the reverse strand, counting down.
AATTTTTTGTGAATGATACCGAAGTGTCAATTACTAGTATAAATGTCCATAGATTATTCAATATGTTAATGTTTTTGAGTTATATAAGAGGAGTAGATAACTCTTTGGATCATAATGTCTTAATAATATATATATATATATATATATATATATATATGAAAGGTGGAGAAAATTCTAGATATTTGTGCTCGCTTATAGATCTAGATTATTGAATAACTGTTGTTTTAAATCCATGATCTGTTTGGTGGAAAGAGAGAAAATTTATTTATTTTATCATAAGCATTTCTTCAAAATTATAAGGTTGTCTATTTAATTTTTTAGTCCTCTTTTTTAAATTTTAAAGGGAAAATATTTAGTTACAAAAAAAAAGGGAAAATATTTTTTATTTTAAAGGACATGATTTTATATTATTCTAAATAAAATTATATCGTTTTAATATATATTTAATGATTTTTAATATTTTCTTTCCTCTGTATAATTAGAAGCAGAGAGACCTAAAATAAAAGTGATCTAATTTAAAATGACAATTAATTGTTTACAAAAAAATGACAATTAATTTTTCCAATTTAAAATGTGTAAATTTTATAAAAGGGTATGAGACACCGTGTAGGTGTGCATTTAAAACTCAGCAATACTTGTATTTTAGGAAAAAAAGGAAAAGAAGAAAGTTCACTTCAATTATGCATGTGTACGAGGTTAGCTGTGTATACTATGTAGGCTATTTGACCATTTTTGGGCTTTATCATGTGTATTTTCAGAGATGATCTTCAAGGTAAAGTGGCTGAGATTGAAAGTGTAAATTATCTCGAATCCAGTACTTGATTCTTGAAAGGTAAAAATGATTGAAATTATTAGGTGTGGTGGGACTTATGCTATCCGCTAGGGGTGATAATAAGGCCAAGGGCCTATCAGGGGCCTTAGGCCCGGCCCGTTTCGGTTCGGCTCGTCTTTTTTTATTATTAAGCCCAGACTTATACTCATGCAAAAGCTTTTTTATTTAAAAGGTCTCAGGCTTTCATAGCCAAGCCCGGCCTTGAAGCCTTGGAGGTTGGCCCGTATACATTAAATTTATTTATTTTTTATATTTTTATATTAATCATTTCAACATCCTTTTCTCAGTTTTCTGTCTCTGCTCTATCTCTTCTCCCCGATCTAAGTCATGTTCATCATCTATTTTTATAAGCCATGCGGATTCCACGGCTTATAATGATGCTTATGGCGGCGACTGTGGAAGAAAAATTAATGTAAAATGTGGAAGAAAATTTATTGGTGGGGTTCAAATCTAGTGTAAAAAATCTAGAATATTAAGAAATGTGGAAGAAAATTTAATGTAAAAAATCTAGAATGTGGAAGAAAATTAAGGAAAAGCAACGTAAAATAAAGTAAAGGTGATGTTGTTATTTTGATTTTTTAATATTAATGTTTTTTTATTATAAAAGAAACAACTATTATTTTCTTACAAAAAAATACATATCAGTGCATGATTAATGAGCTGAATACGGCTACGAATTGGAATGTAAGGTTTTTATTTTTAATAAATAAACAAGCCACAGGCTTGAGACATGCTTTTATTTTTTGTAAACGAACCAGGCCACAGGCTAATATTATATTCGTAACAGGTAACAGGCTAAGGCCAGTCTGACACGTTTAAATACAGGCTTGGCCCGTTAAGATCAAAGCTCGGCTCGGCTTGGCCCGTTAACACCCCTACTATCTGCCACATGATCTTTTCTCATTTTTGGTGTTTATTTTTCAAACGTCCTTTTATTTTTCCATTTGGATGGTTTATATTTCTATCTAAGTTTTGAATTTCGATTATGCAGATTCTGCAAAGGACAGAGATGTTTTCTGAATTCACTGTCCCCATCCTTTACTTTCACCTCAACTTCATCAAGCACTTTCATAACTCATAGCTATATGTTGAATTGCGAATTGGGTCAACCGCATTCCGCTATGGTGGGATGATAGAAAATAATGACAAAGGAAAGAAGCTAGACGAAAATTGCTAATGAAATCAACAGCTAAATAAAATAAAGGCAATAATGGTGAATCTCATACCATTGAAAAGAAGCCTAAAGCTATTTTGTTGGTTATTCTCTAAAGTAGCAAATGCATAATTAATGTAACGAATTTATGTTAAAGTGAGGAATAACAAAGTGGCAATAGTTTTCCTAGTTTCTCATGTTGCAGAAGAAATCATTCCTCTTCTGCATACCCATTAAATATACGGGACTCATTATATTAAAGAAAAAAGATGGATGAGACATTTTTATGAGTCTGTAATAGGGGAATAGTTTCTTCGGAGAAATCAATTTCTATTCAATTATATGACAACATGGTTTATTTTATCTCATTGATTGCTTGTCTTGGAGGATTACGTAAAGATTTTTCGTTCTTTCCATTATAGTTGATTATATAGTGTAGAAGTTGGGAGCGGTAGATGGATCAGGGATGGAAATTTCAGATAAGGTTTTGGTGATGCCTGTTTGCTACTGTCACAATTTTAATTAATGACAAATGATTGACTTATATGAAATTTTGGCTCGTGGACAGGCCCTATCTCGTGGGATTATATAAGTTTTTGGCTCATGCAGGCTTTTTTATTTGTAGGATTTTTTGCCTTAACTCGTGCGAGCTAGGGCCTAACAGGAAGAGATAGCCTGTTTTGATGACTCTACTTTATATGTAAATTTAGGGGTGACAATATGGGTTGAGCACGACGGCAGTGGCGGAGCCAGCATGACATGTTAGCAAGTGCCAAAAAATTCAGCTAGTGCCCAAATAGCTACGGTTCTTTGGCTACGACCAAAACGTGGCTAATTTTCAAAAAATTTGAACAGAATTTGCTACTTTTCAAATGTAGCTAAATGAACGTGGCTAAATAAGCCAGTGCCAAGGCAACTGTAGGCCACAACGTGGCTCCGCCACTGCCCGGCGGGTCAACCCGCCAAAACAGGACGAGTTGGGTTGAGATTTTCAACCCACCAACCCACTTCAACCCGCCCCGCCTAGAAGTGGGTCAAAACGGGTTGACCCGTCGGGTTATATATATATATTTTACAATTAAGTAGTATTTCATTTGTCATTAAATTTTTGTGATATCCAATTTTTTTTTTACATTAGTACTTCTTAGAAAAAATAAAGAATAAAAATTTTATTTATGACAAATGTTATCTTTATATGGAGCCGAATGAGTTCCTAAAGAATATTTTGACAAATATTAGTATACATTTAAGATTGAGATTGAGAAAAATTAAAAGAAATGTGAAATAAAATAAAATAATATTAGAAAAATTAATAAAATAAAATTTATTTTTAAATTTTAATTATTTATTTTTTTAATTGACGGGTTGGTGGGTTGACCCGCCAACCCACCATAAAACGGGGTGAGTTCATTTTTTCCACCCATATTTAATGGCGGGTTAACCCGCCCTGTCCCGTTTTTGGCGGGTTGGTGGCGGGGCGGGGCAGGCCAACCAACGTTAAAAGCATGTTTATAGTACTCACATTTAATCAACAACGAAAAACCATTGTTAAAAGTAGGGTGGTGTAAATAGGCTGGATAGAGATAGGCTTTAGCTTAAATAGGTCAGACACATGTAAAATACTTTAGGCATGGCCAGATTCGTTAGCTTGTGCACGCCCAAATTATAAATTTAGCATGACGTATATTTAAAAAACAAAAGTCTTGACATAGACTTGTTAGCCTGTTTAAGCCTACAAGACGTTAAATAATTAAAGAAAATAATTAAAATAATATAATTTTATTATTCAAAACCATTAAAATAATAATTTATTTATTTAATTTAAAATAAATAATATAAAATAGGTCGGCCTATAAGTTTATAGGCCCTCTATGTAAAAGAAAGTCTATGAGATACTTTCTAAATAATTTTTTTAAGATCCGAAACTGTTCTATAATTTAATTCTTTCATTGAGTAGTTAATAATAATAATTTATTCCCCCATCCTCTCCTTCTACGGTAGTATAGTATAGGATATAGAATCAGATATATTAATTAGCATTTTAATTAACATTTATTTATTTAGAATTAAGAAATCCCTCCCTCCTCGATGTATATAAGTGGCAAAACAAAGATGGATTGGATATTTGGATTGGATTGGGCCCAAAACAAAACAAAACAAAGATGATGCTGCTGAAAATAACACCCGACCCAAGTCCATTCATTGCATTGCTTTTACTCAGTGTAGTGTAGTGTCTGATTGTCAAGTCAAGTGTGGCCCTCTCCAATGCAAATCAATGTAATGTGCTTTGGACACTTGACCACGCGCGCGCTTTTTAGCAAGTAATCTATAATAATTTGATTTCAGCGCAAATATTATAATTTAAAGTTTTAATATAATTAATTAAAGATGGATTGGATTGGGCCAAAACAAAACTGATCAAAATAACCAACCATTGATCTTAGTCTCTCTCACCTCTCAATGCATAATCCGAAACATGCAGATGCAGTCTCATCTCAGATCACAAATTTACAATTTACAATTTTCAAAGATTTTTCATCTAAAATTGGGCGGGATTTAATTTAATAACACTCACTCATTCCTCTCTTTCTTCTCTCTCTCTCTCTCTCTCTCTCTTTTCTCCACCGAAGAAAAACCCTAAGCCTAGCCCCCTTCTCTTCTCTTCTCTTCTCTTCTCTTCAATCAAGCTCAACTCAACTCACAATAACAATACTGTTGAAGATCTTGTTCAACAAGATAAGCTACCAACTACAAGCAGCTCCTCAACTCACAGGAAAGGAACTTTCTTTCGCCTCTGCTTTTATTTCATTTCATTTCATTTCGTTGGTTCTACCATTTATTTTAAGTGTGTTATTGCATTTTTTTCTTTTTGTTTCAGCGACCATAAAACATGTATTTTTATTTGTATTTGTAGCTCAGCTTAAAAAAGACACTGAACAGAGGCATTTCTCCTCTTGTTGGCACCCGAATCTGAGCCTCTTGAGTTGAGATTCTTCTCAAAAATCATCCTTTACTTGCTGCTGAGGATAAGGTAACTTCTGATACCATACCATACCTTTATTTTTTCTTAAATCCTCATTATTAATACTGTACGTCATGTATTTGTTTGTGCTCTATAGTATATGGTTTATTCATTGTATCTGTATTGTTACTTTATTTTGTAGTGATAAGTTTTTTATAACTGAATGAATCTTAGAAGCTAAGTTTCAGTTCACTCAGTATTATTACTTTGCCTCTGCTTTTAAAAAGTATATAAGAGGAGCTTAATAGTTGTTTAAGTTTAGTGTGTGATTAATTTAAAGAGAAGAAAATAAATAAAAAAATGGATTTGAAACATTTCTTAATAAGATTGAAGTTTAATTGCGCTGTTTGTGTTACTTTATTTAGGGAATAGGAGAGATGCTAGACTACTGTTCTGTTGATCGAAGATCAGAGTCAGATCCTCAGAGCACCTAATGTTGTGATTTGACAAGAGAGCTTTATTGGTTATTAATTGCGCACTTCTTCTTTTTTTTGCTTCCTTGCTTCTCTCCTGAGCTCCTACCTTTCTCTCTCTCTCTCTACGTGTCTCTCTCTTTCACTTTCTCAAAATCTTGGCTTCTTAGGGAATTTTGAAGCTTTTTTTGTTTCCAAAAAATGATAGTGTTATTATATTAAAACTATCTAGCTGTGTTGTGTAGCACTGTATCATTCATTCACCTATTCTGTGTCTATAATCCTTGTATCTTTTCCCCCAAAGAGAGTCCTTGCTACTGATATCGATGTATTCTCTTGTTTACTCGTACATATATGTTTTCATTGTTTAATTTTAATTTTCACTGGCATCTAGCTTAAACGTAAAAAATGTAATTTAATTGGGCGGGATTTAATTTAATTACACTCACTCATTCCTCTCTTTCTTCTCCTTCTCTCTCTTCTCCACCAAAGAAAAACCCTAAGCCCCCTCTTCTCTTCTCTTCTCACCCTTCAATCAAATCACAAAAATGGTTGGTTACCTTTTCTTTTCGTTATCTTCTCTTCCTTCTAAACAAACGATTCATTGAATCTGACTTGAATGAATGTTCTTCTTCAAGTTTTCTTTCTTTCTTTCAATCAAATCACAAAAATGGTGGTTACCTTTGGCCGATGCTCAGCTCAACTCACAATAACAATACTGTTGAAGATCTTGTTCAACAAGATAAGCTACCAACTACAAGCAGCAGCTCAACTCACAGGAAAATAACTTTCTTTCGCCTCTACTTTCATTTCATTTCATTGGTTCTTCCATTTATTTTAAGTGTGTTATTGCGTTTTTTTTCTTTCTTTTTTTTTTGTTTCAGCGACCATAAAACATGTATTTCTTTTTGTATTTGTAGCTCAGCTCAAAAAAGACACTGAACAGAGGCATTTCTGAGCTAGTCCTCTTGATGACCCCCGACACTGAGCCTCTTGAGTTGAGATTCTTCTCAATAATCTTCCTTTACTTGCTGCTGAATACTGAGGACAAGGTAACTTCCCCTCCATACCATGCTATACCCCTATTTTTTCTTAAATCCTCATTATTAATACTGTACGTGTCATGTATGTATATTTGTTTGTGCTCTACGATGGTTCATTCATTGTATCTGTCTGTATTATTACTTTTGTTTGTAGTGTTAAGTTTCTTATATATAACTGAATGAATCTTAGAAGCTCTGTTTCGGTTCACTCAAGATTATTACTTTTTGCCTCTGCTTTTAAAAACATGCATGTATATAAGAGGAGGTTAATTAATAGTTGTTTAAGTTTAGTGTGTGATTAATTTAAAGAGAAGAAAATAAATAAATAAATGAATTTGAAAAATTTCTTAATAAGATTGAAGTTTAATTGCGCTGTTTGTGTTACTTTATTTGGGGAATAGGAGAGATGCTAGACTACTGTTCTGTTGATCAGAGATCAGAGTCAGATCCTTAGAGCACCTAATTTGTGATTTGACAAGAGAGCTTTATTTGGTTCCTTGCATCTCTCCTGAGCTTTTCCACTTCCTACCTTTCTATATGTGTCTCTCTCTCTTTCACCTTTCTCAAAAACTTGGCTTCTTATGGAATTTTGAATCTTTTTTCTTTCCAAAAATAATAGTGTGATATTATCAAATTATTAATAAAGATTGAAGATGAAGAATATTATTATTTTTTTTTTAAATTCTAAACATATTAAATAGTATATCATTTTTTTTTAATTTTAAACAATTGTAGTTAAAATCCCTGCTGCTATGACTCCATTGATTATTATATTAAAACAATCTAGCTGTGTTGTGTAGCCATGTATCATTCATTCACCTATTCTGTAGTTTATAATCTCTGGTGTCATGCATAGTCTTTCGCTTTTTCCCTACAGAGAGAGTCCCTTGCTCCTGATATCGATGTATTCTCTTGTTTATAAGGATGGTAGTATGAGATTAAAGTTTATTTGGGGAATAGGAGAGAGATACTACTGTTCTGTTGATCAGAGATCAGAGCCATTAATTGCTTTTGTCAGTCCTCATTTCACCTAATGTGAAAGTTGTGATTTGACAAGAGAGCTTCTTTTATTTTTTTGCGTCCACTCTTCTCTCTTGAGCTTTTTCGCTTCCTACCTTTCTATCTCTACGTGTCTCTCTCTTTCACCTTTCTCAAAAACTTCTTGCTGCGATCTGTCCATTCTCTCTCACTTTACATTATCTTTGGACTCTCATTTCACTTCCATAGATCTATTGTCTTCAGTTCACCGAAACCGCCACCACCTACCCCATTATATTACAGATCAGACTCACTCTCTTCTTTGCATGTGCACCCAACAAACAACTAGTGTTTTTTTACATGATAATGATGAGGCGTTTCAAAATAGTGTTTATGTTATTGTTTTCTCAAAACATTTCCAGAGAAAATAGTAAACACTATTTTCTCTAGAAATGTTTTAAGGAGGTAATAATGGAGCGGAGCAGAACCAAATATACCAAGGTCCTGCCAGTGTTTTGTGGTGTAGATCCCTCATAAGTATTTCATCAAACAACTGAAGTAGTCACCTCTCTGGTAAGTAAGTACCTCTTCTTCATTCTGTATTATGTTATGATTGTGGGGACACAACCAATAGAACTCTAAGATTGTCTTCTCTCAATCTTCTTTGCATTTCTATTTTTTTTTTTGGGGGGGGGGGGGGGGGTAAATAATGTTCATTGCATTTTAATCCTCGTTTAAGCGTCTGTTGAATTTTTTCTAAATGGTGGTATCAATAACCAAAGTTTCTTTAAAGTCATCTAGATTAAGGTCTTTGTAAATGCTTCTTCTCAAGCTTTCTTCTGTTATTCTTGTTTAAAAGATGTTAGCATTTAGTAAAGCCAATTTTTTAATAAATATTATTATGATTATATTTATTTTAGTGTGAATCGCGGGTTTTTTTATTAAATTAATAAAAGTAATTAGTCAAACTATAATGAATTATATATATATATATATATTGTGATGAATTTTTTCTCAACCCAATCATGTCTCATATTTTTAATAATTAAAATGAATTTTATTTCCTTAAAATTAGAATATATATTTCTCAGCTGTCCATCCACACATATATTTTTTAATATGTATATACATTAGCTAATATAAATTAGTAAATATAATAAATTTTAAGAGTAGCTAAATTAGAACTTCAGAGGGACGGAAATAACTTACGAGTTAAGAGTTAAGAGAATACAACGGTCATCATAGTTTTGCGGCCAAAAAATATAAATTAAAAATTTTCTTTCTCTCTTTTCACTCTTCTTAAGGTTTTCTTAGGGTTTCTTTCTCTGTTTTCTTAAGGTTTTCTTAGGGTTTCTTTCTCTGTTTTCACTCCTTCTTAAAGTTTTCTTGGTTTCTTTGGGTTTCCTAGTTTATTTCTCTTGTTCTTGCTTGTTTCTTTCTCTTGTTCTTGGATTGTTTTATCAAGACAATGGAATTGGTGAATATGGGAGATGGGATGCAAGTAGATGATGACCCAACCAGCCTGTATTGTTTTGCAACACTCCTACAAAGGTGTCAATACCTAGGTATGTTACTTCTGCCCTTTCTTTTCTTCTCTTTTCTTTTCTTTTTTTCTTGAAAATGTTTGATTATGTGCTGATATTTCTTGCTTGAAAAGATTGAGTATGTGGGTTTCTTGCTGATATTCGACTGTGTTCTTTTTTCTTTTCTTGAAAATACAATATGTTTCTTTTTTTTCTTGAAAATAGAAGATTGAGGGTGTGGCTTGTCAACAGTTGCTTGTCAATACCATATGAAATATATGTTTCTTTCTTTCTTTTTCTTTATTATTCTGGCAATATTGAGGGTGTGGCTTTTCCATTATGTTCTTGCTTTTATTTTCTTTTGATTTCGTTTCTTTTTTTGTTCTTGATAACTGTGGATGTTCGATTGTATGCTTTTGTTTCTGTCTGCCCAGACATCATATTACTGGACTATTAACTGGTTTTTTTGTTTTTTAATTTTGTAAATTTGATTTTGTCTAGTTGAGTTTGTTAATTTTTCAGTTGGTGTTTTATTTAACAAAACTAACATTGGATATATTTAGATATGTGGGATTTCTATTTTATTTATTTTTTAAATATCTATGGTTTCGATTGGAATGATAACATGTTGGTTTTTCATCATGTTAAAGATGATGAAAAAGCTGAGAAGATGGAAAAGGATGAAGTTGAGGATGAAGCTGAGATGATGGAAGAAGATGAGGATGAATATGGGAGATGGGATGCAATGGGAGATGGGATGCAAGTAGAAGAGGATGAAGCTGAGAAGATGGAAGAGGATGAAGATGAGGATGAAGCTGAGATGATGGAAGAAGATGAGGATGAATATGGGAGATGGGATGCAATGGGAGATGGGATGCAAGTAGAAGAGGATGAAGATGAGGATGAAGCTGAGAAGATGGAAGATGATGAAGATGAGGATGAAGCTGAGATGATGGAAGAAGATGAGGATGAATATGGGAGATGGGATGCAATGGGAGATGGGATGCAAGTAGATGAGGATGAAGATGAGAAGATGGAAGAGGATGAAGATGAGGATGAAGCTGAGATGATTGAAGAAGATGAGGATGAATATGGGAGATGAGATGCAATGGGAGATGGGATGCAATGGGAGATGATGACCCAACCAGCCTGTATTGTTTGGCAACACTCCTACAAAGGTGTCATTACCTAGGTATGGTACTTCTGCCCTTTCTTTTCTTTTCTTTTTTTCTTGATAATGTTTGATTATATGCTGATATTTTCTTGCTTGAAAAGATTGAGTATGTGGGTTTCTTGCTGATATTCGACTGTGTTCTTTCCTTTCCTTTTTTTTTCTTGAAAATAGAGATTGAGGGTGTGGCTTGTCTTTTGTCAATACCATATGAAATATAAGTTTCTTTCTTTCTTTTTCCTTATTATTCTGGCAATATTGAGGGTGTGGCTTTTCCATTATGTTCTTGCTTTTCTTTTCTTTCGATTTCGTTTCTTTTTTTTCTTGATAATACAGTGGATGTTCGATTGTGTGCTTTTGTTTCTGTCTGCCCAGACATCTTATTACTGGACTATTAACTGGTTTTTTTTTTTTGATTTTGTCTAGTTGAGTTTGTTAGTTTTTTCAGTTGGTGTTTTATTTAACAAAACTAACATTGGATATATTTAGATATGTGGGTTTTCCATTTTATTTATTTTTTAAATATTAATGGTTCTTTCTTTCTTTCTTTCGTTTTTTTTTCCGCAATATTTAGATGTTGGTTTCGATTTGAATGATAACATGTTGGTTTTTCATCATGTTGAAGATGATGAAAAAGCTGAAAAGATGGAAGATGATGAGGATGAAGCTGAGGAGATGGAAGAAGATGAAGATGATGAAAAAGCTGAGAAGATGAAAGAAGATGAGGATGAAAATGAGGATGAAGCTGAGAAGATGGAAGAAGATGAAGATGAGGATGAAGCTGAGAAGATGGAAGAAGATGAGGATAAAGATGATGAAAAAGCTGAGAAAATGGAAGAAGATGAGGATGAAGTTCATGAAGAACTTGAGAAAGGTCTTAACCAAGAGGACCGATCAACCCAAAAGCAGTCTCGGGTTGTTTGGACCGAAGAGCTACATCGGTCGGTGTTTTGTGGCCGCTGTTAATGACTTGGGTGTTGACAGTAAGTTATTCGCTCTTTCTCTACAATGCAAAGTAGTTGTTATCTTAATTGTTATTAATTGCTACAATTGGTCAATCAATTGATGTTTCTGCTTTATTTTAGCAATACTTTTATTATATTTTTGTGTAGAAATAGTAATCAAATCCTAATAATATTACAATGTGAAAACTAGTTCCATCACCTCTCTTTGCAAACTTTATATCCTCAAGTGTCTTCACACCCACTGCCCAGAATCCAACCATAATTCTTCGAACATCTGTCTGAGCCCCACTTGGATATAAAATTTCTGTCATAATATTGGAATCTGCACCAAAATAAAAAATGGCTTCTCCGTTGTTAATACCAGTCTACATTTCCAAATAACAAACAAATCCACTGCCCATGTATTCCTCTATTTCAGTAATCCTTTCCTTGGAGTAAGCTAATATACTTATTTGGCATCTCTCGAAAACTGAACAAATCAAAATTCAAATTTTCCTTAATTTGGTCTCATGAGAGCTGGAAGTTGCCCAATTGGTCCCAACTGTGTCTTCCATTCGCTGCCAAAAATGGAACAATGATGCCTTTTTCCATTCCTGTGAAAACTCTGGGTTTTTTTTTGTATTGCAAAAGTATATGTTTGCTGTATTTTTCCAATTGCTGTATTTTTTTGTTCAACATTATTTTGAATGCTTTCTCAAATACTCTTCCTAATCTGTAGTGCACTGGAGTAGATGTCATGGCATTATTGTTAATGAAGTCTGACACATTTGTATGTTCTTTTGATTGCAAAGGTTGTACCTAGAAAAATTCTTCAATTGATGAAGGCTGAGAAGCATCTTACTAGGGCGCATGTGGCCAGCCATCTGCAGGTATTTTTTTCTTTTCCTTTCTGCTTTAATTTCATAAAACCATAGTTTTTCATTTATAGAACTTTATTTGTTTTTTTAATTGCTGCAGAAATAAAGACTTCGACTGAAAAGAATCAGGTCTAAGGTAACCCAGCAAGTCAGTCCTTTTAAATATCCTCTTCATCTGGTGAGATGATTAGTCCTAGGCAAACAAGTAATATTGTACCATTTCAGGGGTTGGCTGACCAAAGCCAGGATGGCAGTTATGCTTCACATCTTACCAATTTAAGCTCAATAGGCTCAATCTTAAATGAAGACTTGGACTTGGACTTTGATTCTGTCTTTGATCTTTATGATCCTACACAAATGATTGACTCAGATTATTACACAAATGATTGACTCGGATTATTTGTTGTCTATGTAGTTGATAACACCAATTATTTGTTGTCAATGTAGTTGTAAATGGGATTCAAATTTAATTCTTTGGCTTCCCAGATTTGTTCTCTACTGAGATTGACCTCAATTCATTTGTATTTTCTTTGAGTTTGTATAACCAACAAGTCACGTAACCATGCATTCTTTCTATTTTTATACTTTTATTTTAACTATTGTTCTTGTTTGGTTAATAATTAGTCTGATCAACATCGACATTTTTAGTGAATGATTGAACAAGATTATTATTATGATTATATTTATTTTAGTGTGAATCGCGGGTTTTTTTATTAAATTAATCAAAGTAATTAGTCAAACTATAATGAATTATATATATATATATATATATTGTGATGAATTTTTTCTCAACCCAATCATGTCTCATATTTTTAATAATTAAAATGAATTTTATTTCCTTAAAATTAGAATATATATTTCTCAGCTGTCCATCCACACATATATTTTTTAATATGTATATACATTAGCTAATATAAATTAGTAAATATAATAAATTTTAAGAGTAGCTAAATTAGAACTTCAGAGGGACGGAAATAACTTACGAGTTAAGAGTTAAGAGAATACAACGGTCATCATAGTTTTGCGGCCAAAAAATATAAATTAAAAATTTTCTTTCTCTCTTTTCACTCTTCTTAAGGTTTTCTTAGGGTTTCTTTCTCTGTTTTCTTAAGGTTTTCTTAGGGTTTCTTTCTCTGTTTTCACTCCTTCTTAAAGTTTTCTTGGTTTCTTTGGGTTTCCTAGTTTATTTCTCTTGTTCTTGCTTGTTTCTTTCTCTTGTTCTTGGATTGTTTTATCAAGACAATGGAATTGGTGAATATGGGAGATGGGATGCAAGTAGATGATGACCCAACCAGCCTGTATTGTTTTGCAACACTCCTACAAAGGTGTCAATACCTAGGTATGTTACTTCTGCCCTTTCTTTTCTTCTCTTTTCTTTTCTTTTTTTCTTGAAAATGTTTGATTATGTGCTGATATTTCTTGCTTGAAAAGATTGAGTATGTGGGTTTCTTGCTGATATTCGACTGTGTTCTTTTTTCTTTTCTTGAAAATACAATATGTTTCTTTTTTTTCTTGAAAATAGAAGATTGAGGGTGTGGCTTGTCAACAGTTGCTTGTCAATACCATATGAAATATATGTTTCTTTCTTTCTTTTTCTTTATTATTCTGGCAATATTGAGGGTGTGGCTTTTCCATTATGTTCTTGCTTTTCTTTTCTTTTGATTTCGTTTTTCTTTCCTTTTTTCTTTTCTTGAAAATACAGTATGTTTTTTTTTTTTCTTGAAAATAGAAGATTGAGGGTGTGGCTTGTCAACAGTTGCTTGTCAATACCATACGAAATATATATGTTTCTTTCTTTCTTTTTCTTTATTATTCTGGCAATATTGAGGGTGTGGCTTTTCCATTATGTTCTTGCTTTTCTTTTCTTTTGATTTCGTTTTTCTTTTCTTTTTTTTTCTTGAAAATACAGTATGTTTCTTTTTTTTCTTGAAAATAGAAGATTGAGGGTGTGGCTTGTCAACAGTTGCTTGTCAATACCATATGAAATATATGTTTCTTTCTTTCTTTTTCTTTATTATTCTGGCAATATTGAGGGTGTGGCTTTTCCATTATGTTCTTGCTTTTATTTTCTTTTGATTTCGTTTCTTTTTTTGTTCTTGATAACTGTGGATGTTCGATTGTATGCTTTTGTTTCTGTCTGCCCAGACATCATATTACTGGACTATTAACTGGTTTTTTTGTTTTTTAATTTTGTAAATTTGATTTTGTCTAGTTGAGTTTGTTAATTTTTCAGTTGGTGTTTTATTTAACAAAACTAACATTGGATATATTTAGATATGTGGGATTTCTATTTTATTTATTTTTTAAATATCTATGGTTTCGATTGGAATGATAACATGTTGGTTTTTCATCATGTTAAAGATGATGAAAAAGCTGAGAAGATGGAAAAGGATGAAGTTGAGGATGAAGCTGAGATGATGGAAGAAGATGAGGATGAATATGGGAGATGGGATGCAATGGGAGATGGGATGCAAGTAGAAGAGGATGAAGCTGAGAAGATGGAAGAGGATGAAGATGAGGATGAAGCTGAGATGATGGAAGAAGATGAGGATGAATATGGGAGATGGGATGCAATGGGAGATGGGATGCAAGTAGAAGAGGATGAAGATGAGGATGAAGCTGAGAAGATGGAAGATGATGAAGATGAGGATGAAGCTGAGATGATGGAAGAAGATGAGGATGAATATGGGAGATGGGATGCAATGGGAGATGGGATGCAAGTAGATGAGGATGAAGATGAGAAGATGGAAGAGGATGAAGATGAGGATGAAGCTGAGATGATTGAAGAAGATGAGGATGAATATGGGAGATGAGATGCAATGGGAGATGGGATGCAATGGGAGATGATGACCCAACCAGCCTGTATTGTTTGGCAACACTCCCACAAAGGTGTCATTACCTAGGTATGGTACTTCTGCCCTTTCTTTTCTTTTCTTTTTTTCTTGATAATGTTTGATTATATGCTGATATTTCTTGCTTGAAAAGATTGAGTATGTGGGTTTCTTGCTGATATTCGACTGTGTTCTTTCCTTTCCTTTTTTTTTCTTGAAAATAGAGATTGAGGGTGTGGCTTGTCTTTTGTCAATACCATATGAAATATAAGTTTCTTTCTTTCTTTTTCCTTATTATTCTGGCAATATTGAGGGTGTGGCTTTTCCATTATGTTCTTGCTTTTCTTTTCTTTCGATTTCGTTTCTTTTTTTTCTTGATAATACAGTGGATGTTCGATTGTGTGCTTTTGTTTCTGTCTGCCCAGACATCTTATTACTGGACTATTAACTGGTTTTTTTTTTTGATTTTGTCTAGTTGAGTTTGTTAGTTTTTTCAGTTGGTGTTTTATTTAACAAAACTAACATTGGATATATTTAGATATGTGGGTTTTCCATTTTATTTATTTTTTAAATATTAATGGTTCTTTCTTTCTTTCTTTCGTTTTTTTTTCCGCAATATTTAGATGTTGGTTTCGATTGCAATGATAACATGTTGGTTTTTCATCATGTTGAAGATGATGAAAAAGCTGAAAAGATGGAAGATGATGAGGATGAAGCTGAGGAGATGGAAGAAGATGAAGATGATGAAAAAGCTGAGAAGATGAAAGAAGATGAGGATGAAAATGAGGATGAAGCTGAGAAGATGGAAGAAGATGAAGATGAGGATGAAGCTGAGAAGATGGAAGAAGATGAGGATAAAGATGATGAAAAAGCTGAGAAAATGGAAGAAGATGAGGATGAAGTTCATGAAGAACTTGAGAAAGGTCTTAACCAAGAGGACCGATCAACCCAAAAGCAGTCTCGGGTTGTTTGGACCGAAGAGCTACATCGGTCGGTGTTTTGTGGCCGCTGTTAATGACTTGGGTGTTGACAGTAAGTTATTCGCTCTTTCTCTACAATGCAAAGTAGTTGTTATCTTAATTGTTATTAATTGCTACAATTGGTCAATCAATTGATGTTTCTGCTTTATTTTAGCAATACTTTTATTATATTTTTGTGTAGAAATAGTAATCAAATCCTAATAATATTACAATGTGAAAACTAGTTCCATCACCTCTCTTTGCAAACTTTATATCCTCAAGTGTCTTCACACCCACTGCCCAGAATCCAACCATAATTCTTCGAACATCTGTCTGAGCCCCACTTGGATATAAAATTTCTGTCATAATATTGGAATCTGCACAAAAATAAAAAATGGCTTCTCCGTTGTTAATACCAGTCTACATTTCCAAATAACAAACAAATCCACTGCCCATGTATTCCTCTATTTCAGTAATCCTTTCCTTGGAGTAAGCTAATATACTTATTTGGCATCTCTCGAAAACTGAACAAATCAAAATTCAAATTTTCCTTAATTTGGTCTCATGAGAGCTGGAAGTTGCCCAATTGGTCCCAACTGTGTCTTCCATTCGCTGCCAAAAATGGAACAATGATGCCTTTTTCCATTCCTGTGAAAACTCTGGGTTTTTTTTTGTATTGCAAAAGTATATGTTTGCTGTATTTTTCCAATTGCTGTATTTTTTTGTTCAACATTATTTTGAATGCTTTCTCAAATACTCTTCCTAATCTGTAGTGCACTGGAGTAGATGTCATGGCATTATTGTTAATGAAGTCTGACACATTTGTATGTTCTTTTGATTGCAAAGGTTGTACCTAGAAAAATTCTTCAATTGATGAAGGCTGAGAAGCATCTTACTAGGGCGCATGTGGCCAGCCATCTGCAGGTATTTTTTTCTTTTCCTTTCTGCTTTAATTTCATAAAACCATAGTTTTTCATTTATAGAACTTTATTTGTTTTTTTAATTGCTGCAGAAATAAAGACTTCGACTGAAAAGAATCAGGTCTAAGGTAACCCAGCAAGTCAGTCCTTTTAAATATCCTCTTCATCTGGTGAGATGATTAGTCCTAGGCAAACAAGTAATATTGTACCATTTCAGGGGTTGGCTGACCAAAGCCAGGATGGCAGTTATGCTTCACATCTTACCAATTTAAGCTCAATAGGCTCAATCTTAAATGAAGACTTGGACTTGGACTTTGATTCTGTCTTTGATCTTTATGATCCTACACAAATGATTGACTCAGATTATTACACAAATGATTGACTCGGATTATTTGTTGTCTATGTAGTTGATAACACCAATTATTTGTTGTCAATGTAGTTGTAAATGGGATTCAAATTTAATTCTTTGGCTTCCCAGATTTGTTCTCTACTGAGATTGACCTCAATTCATTTGTATTTTCTTTGAGTTTGTATAACCAACAAGTCACGTAACCATGCATTCTTTCTATTTTTATACTTTTATTTTCACTATTTTTCTTGTTTGGTTAATAATTAGTCTGATCAACATCGACATTTTTAGTGAATGATTGAACAAGATTATTATTATGATTATATTTATTTTAGTGTGAATCGCGGGTTTTTTTATTAAATTAATCAAAGTAATTAGTCAAACTATAATGAATTATATATATATATATATATATATATATATATATATATATGTGATGAATTATTTCTCAACCCAATCATGTCTCATATTTTTAATAATTAAAATGAATTTTATTTCCTTAAAATTAGAATATATATTTCTCAGCTGTCCATCCACACATATATTTTTTAATATGTATATACATTAGCTAATATAAATTAGTAAATATAATAAATTTTAAGAGTAGCTAAATTAGAACTTCAGAGGGACAGAAATAACTTACGAGTTAAGAGTTAAGAGAATACAACGGTCATCATAGTTTTGCCGCCAAAAAATATAAATTAAAATTTTTCTTTCTCTCTTTTCACTCTTCTTAAGGTTTTCTTAGGGTTTCTTTCTCTGTTTTCTTCAGGTTTTCTTAGGATTTCTTTCTCTGTTTTCACTCATTCTTAAAGTTTTCTTGGTTTCTTTGGGTTTCCTAGTTTATTTCTCTTGTTCTTGCTTGTTTCTTTCTCTTGTTCTTGGATTGTTTTATCAAGACAATGGAATTGGTGAATATGGGAGATGGGATGCAAGTAGATGATGACCCAACCAGCCTGTATTGTTTTGCAACACTCCTACAAAGGTGTCAATACCTAGGTATGTTACTTCTGCCCTTTCTTTTCTTTTCTTTTCTTTTCTTTTTTTCTTGAAAATGTTTGATTATGTGCTGATATTTCTTGCTTGAAAAGATTGAGTATGTGGGTTTCTTGCTGATATTCGACTGTGTTCTTTTTTCTTTTCTTGAAAATACAATATGTTTCTTTTTTTTTCTTGAAAATAGAAGATTGAGGGTGTGGCTTGTCAACAGTTGCTTGTCAATACCATATGAAATATATGTTTCTTTCTTTCTTTTTCTTTATTATTCTGGCAATATTGAGGGTGTGGCTTTTGCATTATGTTCTTGCTTTTCTTTTCTTTTGATTTCGTTTTTCTTTCCTTTTTTCTTTTCTTGAAAATACAGTATGTTTCTTTTTTTTTCTTGAAAATAGAAGATTGAGGATGTGGCTTGTCAACAGTTGCTTGTCAATACCATACGAAATATATATGTTTCTTTCTTTCTTTTTCTTTATTATTCTGGCAATATTGAGGGTGTGGCTTTTCCATTATGTTCTTGCTTTTCTTTTCTTTTGATTTCGTTTCTTTTTTTTTTCTTGGTAACTGTGGATGTTCGATTGTATGCTTTTGTTTCTGTCTGCCCAGACATCATATTCTTGCTGATATTTCTTGCTGATATTCGACTGTGTTATTTTTTCCTTTCTTTTTTCTTTTCTTGAAAATACAATATGTTTCTTTTTTTTTCTTGAAAATAGAAGATTGAGGGTGTGGCTTGTCAACAGTTGCTTGTCAATACCATACGAAATATATATGTTTCTTTTTTTCTTTTTCTTTATTATTCTGGCAATATTGAGGGTGTGGCTTTTCCATTATGTTCTTGCTTTTCTTTTCTTTTGATTTCGTTTTTCTTTTCTTTAAAATACAGTATGTTTCTTTTTTTTTCTTGAAAATAGAAGATTGAGGGTGTGGCTTGTCAACAGTTGCTTGTCAATACCATATGAAATATATGTTTCTTTCTTTCTTTTTCTTTATTATTCTGGCAATATTGAGGGTGTGGCTTTTCCATTATGTTCTTGCTTTTCTTTTCTTTTGATTTCGTTTTTCTTTTCTTTTTTCTTTTCTTGAAAATACAGTATGTTTCTTTTTTTTTTCTTGAAAATAGAAGATTGAGGGTGTGGCTTTTCAACAGTTGCTTGTCAATACCATACGAAATATATATGTTTCTTTCTTTCTTTTTCTTTATTATTCTGGCAATATTGAGGGTGTGGTTTTTCCATTATGTTCTTGCTTTTCTTTTCTTTTGATTTCGTTTCTTTTTTTTTCTTGATAACTGTGGATGTTCGATTGTATGCTTTTGTTTCTGTCTGCCCAGACATCATATTCTCTCTGATATTTCTTGCTGATATTCGACTGTGTTCTTTTTTCTTTTCTTGAAAATACAGTATGTTTCTTTTTTTTTCTTGAAAATAGAAGATTGAAGGTGTGGCTTGTCAACAGTTGCTTGTCAATACCATACGAAATATAAATGTTTCTTTTTTTCTTTTTCTTTATTATTCTGGCAATATTGAGGGTGTGGCTTTTCCATTATGTTCTTGCTTTTCTTTTCTTTTGATTTCGTTTTTCTTTTCTTGAAAATACAGTATGTTTCTTTTTTTTCTTGAAAATAGAAGATTGAGGGTGTGGCTTGTCAACAGTTGCTTGTCAATACCATATGAAATATATGTTTCTTTCTTTCTTTTTCTTTATTATTCTGGCAATATTGAGGGTGTGGCTTTTCCATTATGTTCTTGCTTTTCTTTTCTTTTGATTTCGTTTTTCTTTTCTTGAAAATACAGTATGTTTCTTTTTTTTCTTGAAAATAGAAGATTGAGGGTGTGGCTTGTCAACAGTTGCTTGTCAATACCATACGAAATATATATGTTTCTTTCTTTCTTTTTCTTTATTATTCTGGCAATATTGAGGGTGTGACTTTTCCATTATGTTCTTGCTTTTCTTTTCTTTTGATTTCGTTTCTTTTTTTTTCTTGATAACTGTGGATGTTCGATTGTATGCTTTTGTTTCTGTCTGCCCAGACATCATATTCTTGCTGATATTCGACTGTGTTCTTTTTTCTTTTCTTGAAAATACAATATGTTTCTTTTTTTTCTTGAAAATAGAAGATTGAGGGTGTGGCTTGTCAACAGTTGCTTGTCAATACCATACGAAATATATATGTTTCTTTCTTTCTTTTTCTTTATTATTCTGGCAATATTGAGGGTGTGGCTTTTCCATTATGTTCTTGCTTTTCTTTTCTTTTGATTTCGTTTTTCTTTTCTTTTTTCTTTTCTTGAAAATACATTATGTTTCTTTTTTTTCTTGAAAATAGAAGATTGAGGGTGTGGCTTGTCAGCAGTTGCTTGTCAATACCATAAGAAATATATGTTTCTTTCTTTCTTTTTCTTTATTATTCTGGCAATATTGAGGGTGTGGCTTTTCCATTATGTTCTTGCTTTTCTTTTCTTTTGATTTCGTTTCTTTTTTTTTCTTGAAAACTGTGGATGTTCGATTGTATGCTTTTGTTTCTGTCTGCCCAGACATCATATTACTGGACTATTAACTGGTTTTTTTGTTTTTTAATTTTGTAAATTTGATTTTGTCTAGTTGAGTTTGTTAATTTTTTCAGTTGGTGTTTTATTTAACAAAACTAACATTGGATATATTTAGATATGTGGGTTTTCTATTTTATTTATTTTTTAAATATCTATGGTTTCGATTGGAATGATAACATGTTGGTTTTTCATCATGTTGAAGATGATGAAAAAGCTGAGAAGATGGAAGAGGATGAAGCTGAGATGATGGAAGAAGATGAGGATGGATATGGGAGATGGGATGCAATGGGAGATGGGATGCAAGTAGAAGAGGATGAAGATGAGGATGAAGCTGAGAAGATGGAAGAAGATGAAGATGAGGATGAAGCTGAGATGATGGAAGAAGATGAGGATGAATATGGGAGATGGGATGCAATGGGTGATGGGATGCAATGGGAGATGATGACCCAACCAGCCTGTATTGTTTGGCAACACTCCTACAAAGGTGTCATTACCTAGGTATGGTACTTCTGCCCTTTCTTTTCTTTTCTTTTCTTTTCTTTTCTTTTTTTCTTGAAAATGTTTGATTATATGCTGATATTTCTTGCTTGAAAAGATTGAGTATGTGGGTTTCTTGCTGATATTCGACTGTGTTCTTTCCTTTCCTTTTTTTTTCTTGAAAATAGAGATTGAGGGTGTGGCTTGTCTTTTGTCAATACCATATGAAATATATGTTTCTTTCTTTCTTTTTCTTTATTATTCTGGCAATATTGAGGGTGTGGCTTTTCCATTATGTTCTTGCTTTTCTTTTCTTTCGATTTCGTTTCTTTTTTTTCTTGATAATACAGTGGATGTTCGATTGTGTGCTTTTGTTTCTGTCTGCCCAGACATCTTATTACTGGACTATTAACTGGTTTTTTTGTTTTTTGATTTTGTCTAGTTGAGTTTGTTAGTTTTTTCAGTTGGTGTTTTATTTAACAAAACTAACATTGGATATATTTAGATATGTGGGTTTTCCATTTTATTTATTTTTTAAATATTAATGGTTCTTTCTTTCTTTCTTTCGTTTTTTTTTTCGCAATATTTAGATGTTGGTTTCGATTGGAATGATAACATGTTGGTTTTTCATCATGTTGAAGATGATGAAAAGCTGAAAAGATGGAAGATGATGAGGATGAAGCTGAGGAGATGGAAGAAGATGAAGATGATGAAAAAGCTGAGAAGATGAAAGAAGATGAGGATGAAAATGAGGATGAAGCTGAGAAGATGGAAGAAGATGAAGATGAGGATGAAGCTGAGAAGATGGAAGAAGATGAGGATAAAGATGATGAAAAAGCTGAGAAGATGGAAGAAGATGAGGATGAAGTTCATGTAGAACTTGAGAAAGGTCTTAACCAAGAGGACCGATCAACCCAAAAGCAGTCTCGGGTTGTTTGGACCGAAGAGCTACATCGGTCGGTGTTTTGTGGCCGCTGTTAATGACTTGGGTGTTGACAGTAAGTTATTCACTCTTTCTCTACAATGCAAAGTAGTTGTTATCTTAATTGTTATTAATTGCTACAATTGGTCAATCAATTGATGTTTCTGCTTTATTTTAGCAATACTTTTATTATATTTTTGTGTAGAAATAGCAATCAAATCCTAATAATATTACAATGTGAAAACTAGTTCCATCACCTCTCTTTGCAAACTTTATTTCCACAAGTGTCTTCACATCCACTGCCCAGAATCCAACCATAATTCTTCGAACATCTGTCTCAGCCCCACTTGGATATATAATTTCTGTCATAATATTGGAATCTGCACCAAAATAAAAAATGGCTTCTCCGTTGTTAATACCAGTGTGCATTTCCAAATAACAAACAAATCCACTGCCCATGTATTCCTCTATTTCAGTAATCCTTTCCTTGGAGTAAGCTAATATACTTATTTGGCATCTCTCGAAAACTGAACAAATCAAAATTCAAATTTTCCTTAATTCGATCATGATTAATTTGGTCTCATGAGAGCTGGAAGCTGCCCAATTGGTCCCAACTGTGTCTTCCATTCGCTGCCAAAAATGGAACAATGATGCCTTTTTCCATTCCTGTGAAAACTCTGGGTTTTTTTTTTGTATTGCAAAAGTATATGTTTGCTGTATTTTTCCAATTGCTGTATTTTTTTGTTCAACATTATTTTGAATGCTTTCTCAAATACTCTTCCTAATCTGTAGTGCACTGGAGTAGATGTCATGGCATTATTGTTAATGAAGTCTGACACATTTGTATGTTCTTTTGATTGCAGAGGTTGTACCTAGAAAAATTCTTCAATTGATGAAGGCTGAGAAGCATCTTACTAGGGCGCATGTGGCCAGCCATCTGCAGGTATTTTTTTCTTTTCCTTTCTGCTTTAATTTCATAAAACCATAGTTTTTCATTTATAGAACTTTATTTGTTTTTTTAATTGCTGCAGAAATAAAGACTTCGACTGAAAAGAATCAGGTCTAAGGCAACCCAGCAAGTCAGTCCTTTTAAATATCCTCTTCATCTGGTGAGATGATTAGTCCTAGGCAAACAAGTAATATTGTGCCATTTCAGGGGTTGGCTGACCAAAGCCAGGATGGCAGTTATGCTTCACATCTTACCAATTTAAGCTCAATAGGCTCAATCTTAAATGAAGACTTGGACTTGGACTTTGATTCTGACTTTGATCTTTATGATCCTACACAAATGATTGACTCGGATTATTACACAAATGATTGACTCGGATTATTTGTTGTCTATGTAGTTGATAACACCAATTATTTGTTGTCTATGTAGTTGTAAATGGGATAAAAAATTATATCGTTTTAATATATATTTAATGATTTTTAATATTTTCTTTCCTCTGTATAATTAGAAGCAGAGAGACCTAAAATAAAAGTCATCTAATTTAAAATGACAATTAATTGTTTACAAAAAAAAATGACAATTAATTTTTCCAATTTAAAATGTGTAAATTTTATAAAAGGGTATGAGACACCGTGTAGGTGTGCATTTAAAACTCAGCAATACTTGTATTTTAGGAAAAAAAGGAAAAGAAGAAAGTTCACTTCAATTCTGCATGTGTACGAGGTTAGCTGTGTATACTATGTAGGCTATTTGACCATTTTTGGGCTTTATCATGTGTATTTTCAGAGATGATCTTCAAGGTAAAGTGGCTGAGATTGAAAGTGTAAATTATCTCGAATCCAGTACTTGATTCTTGAAAGGTAAAAATGATTGAAATTATTAGGTGTGGTGGGACTTATGCTATCCGCTAGGGGTGATAATAAGGCCAAGGGCCTATCAGGGGCCTTAGGCCCGGCCCGTTTCGGCTCGGCTCATCTTTTTTTATTATTAAGCCCAGACTTATACTCATGCAAAAGCTTTTTTATTTAAAAGGCCTCAGGCTTTCATAGCCAAGCCCGGCCTTGAAGCCTTGGAGGCTGGCCCGTATACATTAAATTTATTTATTTTTTATATTTTTATATTAATCATTTCAACATCCTTTTCTCAGTTTTCTGTCTCTGCTCTATCTCTTCTCCCCGATCTAAGTCATGTTCATCATCTATTTTTATAAGCCCTGCGGATTCCACGGCTTATAATGATGCTTATGGCGGCGACCGTGGAAGAAAAATTAATGTAAAATGAGGAAGAAAATTTATTGGTGGGGTTCAAATCTAGTGTAAAAAATCTAGAATATTAAGAAATGTGGAAGAAAATTTAATGTAAAAAATCAAGAATGTGGAAGAAAATTAAGGAAAAGCAACCTAAAATAAAGTAAAGGTGATGTTGTTATTTTGATTTTTTAATATTAATGTTTTTTTATTATAAAAGAAACAACTATTATTTTGTTACAAAAAAATACATATCAGTGCATGATTAATGGGCTGAATACGGCTACAAATTGGAATGTAAGGTTTTTATTTTTAATAAATAAACAGGCCACAGGCTTGAGACAGGCTTTTATTTTTTGTAAACGAACCAGGCCACATGCTAATATTATATTCGTAACAGGTAACAGGCTAAGGCCAGTCTGACACGTTTAAATACAGGCTTGGCCCGTTAAGATCAAAGCTCGGCTCGGCTCGGCCCGTTAACACCCCTACTATCTGCCACATGATCTTTCTCATTTTTGGCGTTTATTTTTCAAACGTCCTTTTATTTTTCCATTTGGATGGTTTATATTTCTATCTAAGTTTTGAATTTCGATGATGCAGATTCTGCAAAGGACAGAGATATTCTCTGAATTCACTGTCCCCATCCTTTACTTTCACCTCAACTTCATCTAGCACTTTCATAACTCATAGCTATATGTTGAATTGCGAATTGGGTCAACCACATTCCGCTATGGTGGGATGATAGAAAATAATGACAAAGGAAAGAAGCTAGACGAAAATTGCTAATGAAATCAACAGCTAAATAAAATAAAGGGAATAATGGTGAATCTCATACCATTGAAAAGAAGCCTAAAGCTATTTTGTTGGTTATTACTCTAAAGTAGCAAATGCATAATTAATGTAACGAATTTATGTTAAAGTGAGGAATAACAAAGTGGAAATAGTTTTCCTAGTTTCTCATGTTGCAGAAGAAATTATTCCTCTTCTGCATACCCATTAAATATACGGAACTCATTATATTAAAGAAAAAAGATGGATGAGACATTTTTATGAGTCTGTAATAGGGGAATAGTTTCTCCGGAGAAATCAATTTCCATTCAATTATATGACAACATGGTTTATTTTATCTCATTGATTGCTTGTCTTGGAGGATTACGTAAAGATTTTTTGTTCTTTCCATTATAGTTGATTATATAGTGTAGAAGTTGGGAGCGGTAGTTGGATCAGGGATGGAAATTTCAGATAAGGTTTTGGTGATGCCTGTTTGCTACTGTCACAATTTCAATTAATGACAAATGATTGAATTATATCAAATTTTGGCTTGTGGACAGGCCCTATCTCGTGGGATTATATAAGTTTTTGGCTCATGCAGGCTTTTTTATTTGTAGGATTTTTTGCCTTAACTCGTGTGAGCTAGGGCCTGACAGGAAGTGATAGCCTGTTTTGATGACTCTACTTTATATGTAAATTTAGGGGTGACAATATGGGTTGAGCACGACGGCAGTGGCGGAGCCAGCATGACATGTTAGCAAGTGCCAAAAAATTCAGCTAGTGCCCAAATAACTACGGTTCTTTGGCTACGACCAAAACGTGGCTAATTTTCAAAAAATTTGAACAGAATTTGCTACTTTTCAAATGTAGCTAAATGAACGTGGCTAAATAAGCCAGTGCCAAGGCAACTGTAGGCCACAACGTGGCTCCGCCACTGCCCGGCGGGTCAACCCGCCAAAACGGGACGAGTTGGGTTGAGATTTTCAACCCACCAACCCACTTCAACCCGCCCCGCCTAGAAGTGGGTCAAAACGGGTTGACCCGTCGGGTTATATATATATATATTTTACAATTAAGTAGTATTTCATTTGTCATTAAATTTTTGTGATATCCAATTTTTTTTTTACATTAGTACTTCTTAGAAAAAATAAAGAATAACAATTTTATTTATGACAAATGTTATCTTTATATGGAGACGAATGAGTTCCTAAAGAATGTTTTGACAAATATTAGTATACATTTAAGATTGAGATTGAGAAAAATTAAAAGAAGTGTGAAATAAAATAAAATAATATTAGAAAAATTAATAAAATATAATTTATTTTAAAATTTTAATTATTTATTTTTTTAATTGACGGGTTGGGGGGTTGACCCGCCAACCCACCATAAAACGGGGTGAGTTCATTTTTCCCACCCATATTTAATGGCAGGTTAACCCGCCCTGTCCCGTTTTTGGCGGGTTGGTGGTGGGGCGGGGCGGGCCAACCAACGTTAAAAGCATGTTTATAGTACTCACATTTAATCAACAACGAAAAACCATTGTTAAAAGTAGGGGGTGTAAATAGGCTGGATAGAGATAGGCTTTAGCTTAAATAGGTCAGACACATGTAAAATACTTTAGGCATGGCCAGATTCGTTAGCTTGTGCACGCCCAAATTATAAATTTAGCATGACGTATATTTAAAAAACAAAAGTCTTGACATAGACTTGTTAGCCTGTTTAAGCCTACAAGACGTTCAATAATTAAAGAAAATAATTAAAATAATATAATTTTATTATTCAAAACCATTAAAATAATAATTTATTTATTTAATTTAAAATAAATAACATAAAATAGGTCGGCCTATAAGTTTATAGGCCCTCTATGTAAAAGAAAGTCTATGAGATACTTTCTAAATAATTTTTTTAAGATCCGAAACTGTTCTATAATTTAATTCTTTCATTGAGTAGTTAATAATAATAATTTATTCCCTCTCCTCTCCTTCTACGCTAGTATAGTATAGGATATAGAATCAGATATATTAATTAGCATTTTAATTAACATTTATTTATTTAGAATTAAGAAATCCCTCCCTCCTCGATGTATGTAAGTGATAAAACAAAGATGGATTGGATATTTGGATTGGATTGAGCCCAAAACAAAACAAAACAAAGATGATGCTGCTGAAAATAACACCCGACCCAAGTCCATTCATTGCATTGCTTTTACTCAGTGTAGTGTAGTGTCTGATTGTCAAGTCAAGTGTGGCCCTCTCCAATGCAAATCAATGTAATGTGCTTTGGACACTTGACCACGCGCGCGCTTTTTAGCAGGTAATCTATAATAATTTGATTTCAGCGCAAATATTATAATTTAAAGTTTTATTATAATTAATTAAAGATGGATTGGATTGGGCCAAAACAAAACTGATCAAAATAACCAACCATTGCTCTTAGTCTCTCTCACCTCTCAATGTATAATCCGAAACATGCAGATGCAGTCTCATCTCAGATCACAAATTTACAATTTACAATTTTCAAAGATTTTTCACCTAAAATTGGGCGGGATTTAATTTAATAACACTCACTCATTCCTCTCTTTCTTCTCTCTCTATCTCTTCTCCACCAAAGAAAAACCCTAAGCCTAGCCCCCTTCTCTTCTCTTCTCTTCAATCAAACTCAGCTCAACTCACAATAAATTTACTGTTGAAGATCTTGTTCTACAAGCAGCTCCTCAACTCACAGGAAAGGAACTTTCTTTCGCCTCTGCTTTTATTTCATTTCATTTCATTTCATTTCGTTGGTTCTACCATTTATTTTAAGTGTGTTATTGCGTTTTTTTCTTTTTGTTTCAGAGACCATAAAACATGTATTTTTATTTGTATTTGTAGCTCAGCTTAAAAAAGACACTGAACAGAGGCATTTTTCCTCTTGATGGCACCCGACTCTTAGCCTCTTGAGTTGAGATTCTTCTCAAAAATCTTCCTTTACTTGCTGCTGAGGATAAGGTAACTTCCGATACCATACCATACCATACCTTTATTTTTTCTTAAATCCTCATTATTAATATTGTACGTCATGTATTTGTTTGTGCTCTATAGTCTATGGTTTATTCATTGTATCTATATTGTTACTTTTGTTTGTAGTGATAAGTTTTTTATAACTGAATGAATCTTAGAAGCTCAGTTTCAGTTCACTCAGTATTATTACTTTGCCTCTGCTTTTAAAAAGTATATAAGAGAAGCTTAATAGTTGTTTAAGTTTAGTGTGTGATTAATTTAAAGAGAAGAAAATAAATAAAAAAATGGATTTGAAAAATTTCTTAATAAGATTGAAGTTTAATTGCGCTGTTTGTGTTACTTTATTTAGGGAATAGGAGAGATGCTAGACTACTGTTCTGTTTATCGAAGATCAGAGTCAGATCCTCAGAGCACCTAATGTTGTGATTTGACAAGAGAGCTTTATTGGTTATTAATTGCGCTCTTCTTCTTTTTTTTGCTTCCTTGCTTCTCTCCTGAGCTCCTACCTTTCTCTCTCTCTCTACGTGTCTCTCTCTTTCACTTTCTCAAAATCTTGTCTTCTTAGGGAATTTTGAAGGTTTTTTTGTTTCCAAAAAATGATAGTGTTATTATATTAAAACTATCTAGCTGTGCTGTGTAGCACTGTATCATTCATTCACCTATTCTGTAGTCTATAATCCTTGTATCTTTTCCCCCAAAGAGAGTCCTTGCTACTGATATCGATGTATTCTCTTGTTTACTCGTACATATATGTTTTCATTGTTTAATTTTAATTTTCACTAGCATCTAGCTTAAACGTAAAAAATGTAATTTAATTAGGCGGGATTTAATTTAATTACACTCACTCATTCCTCTCTTTCTTCTCCCTCCCTCTCTTCTCCACCAAAGAAAAACCCTAAGCTCCCTCTTCTCTTCTCTTCTCACCCTTCAATCAAATCACAAAAATGGTTGGTTACCTTTTCTTTTCGTTATCTTCTCTTCCTTCTAAACAAACGATTCATTGAATCTGACTTGAATGAATGTTCTTCTTCAAGTTTTCTTTCTTTCTTTCAATCAAATCACAAAAATGGTGGTTACCTTTGGCCGATGCTCAGCTCAACTCACAATAACAATATTGTTGAAGATCTTGTTCTACAAGATAAGCTACCAACTACAAGCAGCAGCTCAACTCACAGGAAAGGAACTTTCTTTCGCCTCTGCTTTCATTTCATTTCATTGGTTCTTCCATTTATTTTAAGTGTGTTATTGCGTTTTTTTTCTTTCTTTTTTTTTTGTTTCAGCGACCATAAAACATGTATTTCTTTTTGTATTTGTAGGTCAGCTCAAAAAAGACACTGAACAGAGGCATTTCTGAGCTAGTCCTCTTGATGGCCCCCGACACTGAGCCTCTTGAGTTGAGATTCTTCTCAATAATCTTCCTTTACTTGCTGCTGAATGCTGAGGATAAGGTAACTTCCCCTCCATACCATGCCATACCTTTATTTTTTCTTAAATCCTCATTACTAATACTGTATGTGTCATGTATGTATATTTGTTTGTGCTCTATGATGGTTCATTCATTGTATCTGTCTGTATTATTACTTTTGTTTGTAGTGTTAAGTTTCTTATATATAACTGAATGAATCTTAGAAGCTCTGTTTCGGTTCACTCAGTATTATTACTTTTTGCCTCTACTTTTAAAAACATGCATGTATATAGAGGAGGTTAATTAATAGTTGTTTAAGTTTAGTGTGTGATTAATTTAAAGAGAAGAAAATAAATAAATAAATGAATTTGAAAAATTTCTTAATAAGATTGAAGTTTAATTGCGCTGTTTGTGTTACTTTATTTGGGGAATAGGAGAGATGCTAGACTACTGTTCTGGTGATCAGAGATCAGAGTCAGAGTCAGATCCTCAGAGCACCTAATTTGTGATTTGACAAGAGAGCTTTATTTGGTTCCTTGCATCTCTTATGAGCTTTTCCACTTCCTACCTTTCTATACGTGTCTCTCTCTTTCACCTTTCTCAAAAACTTGGCTTCTTATGGAATTTTGAATCTTTTTTCTTTCCAAAAATGATAGTGTGATATTATCAAATTATTAATAAAGATTGAAGATGAAGAATATTATTATTATTTTTTTTAAATTCTAAACATATTAAATAGTATATCATTTTTCTTAATTTTAAACAATTGTAGTTAAAATCCCTGCTGCTATGACTCCATTGATTATTATATTAAAACTATCTAGCTGTGTTGTGTAGCCCTGTATCATTCATTCAGCTATTCTGTAGTTTATAATCTCTGGTGTCATGCATAGTCTTTCGCTTTTTCCCTACAGAGAGAGTCCCTTGCTCCTGATATCGATGTATTCTCTTGTTTATAAGGATGGTAGTATGAGATTAAAGTTTATTTGGGGAATAGGAGAGAGATACTATTGTTCTGTTGATCAGAGATCAGAGTCATTAATTGCTTTTGTCAGTCCTCATTTCACCTAATGTGAAAGTTGTGATTTGACAAGAGAGCTTCTTTTATTTTTTTGCGTCCACTCTTCTCTCTTGAGCTTTTCCGCTTCCTACCTTTCTATCTCTACGTGTCTCTCTCTTTCACCTTTCTCAAAAACTTATTGCTGCGATCTGTCCATTCTCTCTCACTTTACATTATCTTTGGACTCTCATTTCACTTCCATAGATCCATTGTCTTCAGTTCACCGAAACCGCCACCACCTACCCCATTATATTACAGATCAGAACCACTCTCTTCTTTGCATGTGCACCCAACAAACAACTAGTGTTTTTTTACATGATAATGATGAGGCGTTTCAAAATAGTGTTTATGTTATTGTTTTCTCAAAACATTTCCAGAGAAAATAGTAAACACTATTTTCTCTGGAAATGTTTTAAGGAGCTAATATTGGAGCGGAGCAGAACCAAATATACCAAGGTCCTGCCAGTGTTCTGTGGTGTAGATCCCTCAGAAGTATTTCATCAAACAACTGAAGTAGTCACCTCTCTGGTAAGTAAGTACCTCTTCTTTATTCTGTATTATGTTGTGATTGTGGGGACACAACCAATAGAACTCTAAGATTGTCTTCTCTCAATCTTCTTTGCATTTCTGTTTTTTTTTTTGGGGGGGGGGGAGGGGTAAATAATGTTCATTGCATTTTAATCCTCGTTTAAGCGTCTGTTGAATTTTTTCTAAATGGTAGTATCAATAACCAAAGTTTCTTTAAAGTCATCTAGATTAAGGTCTTTGTAAATGCTTCTTCTCAAGCTTTCTTCTGTTACTCTTGTTTAAAAGATGTTAGCATTTAGTAAAGCCAATTTTTTAATAAATATTATTATGATTATATTTGTTTTAGTGTGAATCGCGGGTTTTTTTATTAAATTAATCAAAGTAATTAGTCAAACTATAATGAATTATATATATATATATATATATTGTGATGAATTTTTTCTCAACCCAATCATGTCTCATATTTTTAATAATTAAAATGAATTTTATTTCCTTAAAATTAGAATATATATTTCTCAGTTGTCCATCCACACATATATTTTTTAATATGTATATACATTAGCTAATATAAATTAGTAAATATAATAAATTTTAAGAGTAGCTAAATTAGAACTTCAGAGGGACGAAAATAACTTACGAGTTAAGAGTTAAGAGAATACAACGGTCATCATAGTTTTGCCGCTAAAAATTAAAAATTAAAAATTTTCTTTCTCTATTTTCACTCTTCTTAAGGTTTTCTTAGGGTTTCTTTCTCTGTTTTCACTCCTTCTTAAAGTTTTCTTGGTTTCTTTGGGTTTCCTAGTTTATTTCTCTCGTTCTTGCTTGTTTCTTTCTCTTGTTCTTGGATTGTTTTATCAAGACAATGGAATTGGTGAATATGGGAGATGGGATGCAAGTAGATGATGACCCAACCAGCCTGTATTGTTTGGCAACACTCCTACAAAGGTGTCAATACCTAGGTATGTTACTTCTGCCCTTTCTTTTCTTCTCTTTTCTTTTCTTTTTTTCTTGAAAATGTTTGATTATGTGCTGATATTTCTTGCTTGAAAAGATTGAGTATGTGGGTTTCTTGCTGATATTTCTTGCTGATATTCGACTGTGTTCTTTTTTCTTTTCTTTTTTCTTTTCTTGAAAATACAGTATGTTTCTTTTTTTTTCTTGAAAATAGAAGATTGAGGGTGTGGCTTGTCAACAGTTGCTTGTCAATACCATATGAAATATATGTTTCTTTCTTTCTTTTTCTTTATTATTCTGGCAATATTGAGGGTGTGGCTTTTCCATTATGTTCTTGCTTTTCTTTTCTTTTGATTTCGTTTTTCTTTTCTTGAAAATACAGTATGTTTCTTTTTTTTTTCTTGAAAATAGAAGATTGAGGTTGTGGCTTGTCAACAGTTGCTTGTCAATACCATACGAAATATATATGTTTTTTTCTTTCTTTTTCTTTATTATTCTGGCAATATTGAGGGTGTGGCTTTTCCAATATGTTCTTGCTTTTCTTTTCTTTTGATTTCGTTTCTTTTTTTTCTTGATAACTGTGGATGTTCGATTGTATGCTTTTGTTTCTGTCTGCCCAGACATCATATTCCTGCTGATATTTCTTGCTGATATTCGACTGTGTTCTTTTTTCTTTTCTTTTTTCTTTTCTTGAAAATACAGTATGTTTTTTTTTTTCTTGAAAATAGAAGATTGAGGGTGTGGCTTGTCAACAGTTGCTTGTCAATACCATACGAAATATATATGTTTCTTTCTTTCTTTTCCTTTATTATTCTGGCAATATTGAGGGTGTGACTTTTCCATTATG
>NW_026898019.1:0-42582 GCF_033153095.1 Gastrolobium bilobum | reverse complement strand
AGAGGAGCAGCACCATGAAGCGATAGATGGTATGATGATTGAAAAGATTCAGGAGGATCTACAGAAAAAGAGAACCGAAACTCGGAAGTCTCTATGGAAATGTGGTAAGATGGAAGAATAATTTTTAAACTATCAGATGGTTTCAAGGAAAGAGCTTGGAAGCCTTGGAAGCAATCCCTTATAGTCAAGCTCTTGAGGAAAAAAATAGCAATGAATTTTATGAATATGTGGGCTCGAGAGGGAAGGATCTATGTGACAGATATAGATAACGACTATTATTTGGTGAGGTTTGAAAATAAGAAGGATATGGAGTTTGCTCTTTTGGCTGGACCTTGGATCATCTTCGGCCATTATCTGGCCATTAGAAAATGGGAACCAGATTTTCAGGCCTTTAACGCACCTATAAGTAGGGTTACTGCATGGGTCCGATTGCCAGGGTTTCCTATAGAATATGTTAACACTCCTTTGATGCAAAGTGTGGGTAACTAGATAGGAGAGTTTGTGAGGTTGGATTCAGCAACTACAACATTGGCAAGGGGAAAGTTTGCAAGGATCAGTGTGGAGTTTGATTTGAATCAACCTTTGAAAAGGGAGTACTTCATTGAGGGGAGGTATAAAAAAGTAGAGTATGAGGGACTTCTTTTAATTTGTTTTGGTTGTGATAAATACGGGCATAACATCGAAAATTGTTCTTCGACAGTTCAATCAGAAGGACAAAGTATGGTGGGTATGTCAGATTTTAATGAAGAAGGAGTAGGTGGACTGAACAATAATGAAGGAGAGGGGAAAGATTCTAAGTTTGGTCCCTGGATGGTTGTTAATAGGGGGACAGAGAGGTAGAATTCAAAGTGGTAAAGGAGGAAATGTTAATGTGGGAAGTCAAAAAGATGAGAATATGAATACAATTCAAATCATGAAGCCTATTAAGCTGGCGCAAAAAAATATGGAAGAAGGAAACAAAACTCGAGAGAATGCTGGGATGGCAATTTCGAATTATGTAGGAAGTCAAAATTCTCTAGCTCAAACTGTGAATTCAAAGATAAAAGAAACGAAGGAAAAAGGGGAGTTGGTAGAGACTGAAGCAAAGTTTAAACTTGTTTTTAATGGGAAGGAGGTTGTTAATTCTGAAGTGCAAGAAAAGGAGGAAGAAGAGGGAGTGGTTAATATGGGGACAAACTCTCAAATAAATATGAGTCATAGGATGGTCAACCAGGTTGCAGAGGACACTGATAGGGAAGTGGAGTCCAATTTGGTAGGTAACAGTTCCCAATTCGCTATGGCAATACCGGATGGGAATAGGCAGGAGCTTGGAGTCCATGGGAGAGTGAAGAGTGAGAAAGTATTGAATAAAGAACCAAGACCCCCTGATCCCATTTCAATTATCAGAGGGGGTATATGGAAAAAAGGGCAATCAAGGAAAAGGTTAGCACTTTCGATGAAGAGATCTATGTTGCAGGTGCATGCTGTAAGAACCCGCACCGTTAATTAAGGAATTTAATTAATAAATTATGAGAAATTAGGAAATGATTCTATAATTGACCCTAATAATTATTATGAGGCTTTAATAATTATAGTAAGTGATTAAGAATGCTGAAAGTCGCTTTTCGGAAGAAAAGTGCAGATACCGGTTCTGCTAGTCAGTATAATTGCGTACTGAAAAAGTATCCCGGAAAATTATAATAAGTGCATGATAATTACTGAAATAATATGTAGGACTTGTAAAACGAGTTTCAAGTCCAAATAATGAGAACTGGTGCTAGAAACCGGTACTAGCTTTGAAAAGCGCGTACCGAAAAGATGCTCTGATAATTATAAGAAAAATATGATAATTCTTGTAAAATTGAGTAGGTTAAGAATCCAGAGTTTGGGATTAAAATGCTAATCGTAGAAATTAAAGTTAATACTGTGTGTTTTAATTGAAAGTGGCTATATATATTCTAATCATTGGGCACAAAACCCTAGACCAAATTTCCTACGTGCCTCCATGTTCTGAAACACCTCCAGCCACCCTTTGCCACCTTCTCCTCCATTGTGGTGAGCCAAGGAGCTTCCTTTGTCCTTGGTTTCTTCTCCAAATACCTTGGGGCTTGTGAGAGCTTGCTTGGTGTGGGAGTGTGATGGCTTTTCTGAGTTCTTGTCACTGTGAGTGAGGTGGAGAGGTTCTGAGTTTGTTAGTTGAGTGTGTGAGCCTTGGTTATGGCGCTTTGAGGTCCAAGTGGTGACCTTTGGTGAGAAAGAACCAACCTTTGTGAAGTCATTTTCGTTTGCCTTGAAGGTCAGACCTGTAGAGGCAGATTTGAGAGCTCCAAGAGCCTTTCTTCCTCTGTTTTGAGCTTTGGTGAGTTATACCAACCTTGATCATGTGTTTTGTTGAATAAAAGAAGTGTCTTTGCATGTTTAAAGAGTTAAACAAGTAACCAACAGTGGTATAACCCTTAAACAGTATAAAGATGGATGCTTTAACATTTGAAATTGTTAAAAATGGAACCTTGGAAGGATATCTTCACGAAATGCAGTTTCTGCATTCTGTCGTGAAATATCCGGATATGTGCCCGAGAAATATCCGGATATGTGATATCCGGATATGGGATTTGGATATCCGGATATTGGATATTCGGATATAGGAAGCTGAATATCCGGATATTGTATATCTGGATATGGTCAGTGAGATATCCGGATATGCCCCGTGGAATATCCGGATATTCTGGGATTTCGAAGAACAGTAGCTGAGCTGTTTGTACAATAGGCTATTGGGGGTTTGTGGACCCTAGTTTGATGAAGTTGAACTTCTGTAATTAATGAACTAAGTCAGAATCAAGTGATTAAGGGCTTATGGCTTGGTATGGAGCCTTAAGATGTAAAGCGTAAATGAGAGGCATTGTCTTTAAGTTTTATGTTTGTGGTGCATTATTATTGATATAGTATTGGTCCATAACAGATTGTGAATCTGTTGTGTTTGGACTTTGAGCTGTGGACTCTTGGCTTTGGGTGTTAGCTTGCAAGGTAAGCTTTCGTGTCCTCAGTTTAGCCATGTTGTGGTTCCACCATGTCCCGTGGGGGTGTGGTTATATGCATGTTGTGTTACATGCTTTGAATGTTCAAAATGCTGTTGAGCTTTATGTGTAAGTGTAATGGCTTTTAATATGCATGTGTTGTTTCATCTTGACGGTAAACCTGAGTATGTGGCGTCATACGATATGGTGATCCGGGGTGAATGCAAGTGGCGTCTTGCACTATGTGTGGGTATTTGGCGTATATAAATCCTGCATTTCTCTGGCCAGTAGAATAGAATTGACACACATGACATGATTATCTGCTGCATTGCACTGTTTTAGAAATGATATTGATGAACTGCTTTTAAACTTATATTGCACATGTAAGTGAGCTTGGGGTGGAAGATCCTTGAGGACCCCTTGTCTTACTGAGATTTCTTATTTAGAGATCTCACCCCACGTTTGGGGAATGCTTATTTCAGGTTCAGGTAGTATGGTGACTGATGCCTCTGGCGGCAGGAGGCCAGAGCTTAGCTGATTACGATATTATGCTGTATTACTGCCATGACTGGTTTTGGATGCTGTTTATGTTTCCCGCTATTTATGATTATGTTGTGTTGCGACTGATGTTGGGCTTGTTGCCTTATTTGAGTGAGCATGGGGATTGTCCATGACACTTTATGTTAGTACTTTTAGGTTGGAGTTGTATAACCTGCTAGTTGGTCCGGCCTACTTGTGGTAGTTCCGTGATTTCTAGAGACACACTTTTATTAGCTATGTTGAGGTATTTCAGTTAGCTGTTTTATTGCAATTACATACAGGCGATGTTTTATTAATTGATTAATAAGCAAGTTGGTAATGATAATGACATCATAATCGAAAAGAAAAAGATATTTCGCATTTTTAATTAAGCGCTGCTTAATACGATAGTATGATAACATTACCGGATCTATACGGGGTGTTACACATGCTCAGCCTGCGAAAAATTCAAATCATTGATTATGTCTTTGATCTTTTGAAATAGTAGAGGGGCGGCTAAGCCTAATCTTGGGAGGATCCTTAAAAATATGGTGGAAAAAAACAATGTGTGTGTTGTAGTTCTTATGGAGACCAGGACCAATGGGAGGAATTGTAAGAAAATATTGAAGAAAATCAATTTTGATAAAATGATTGTAGAAGAAGCTATTGGGTTTTCTGGAGGTATTTGGGTTCTTTGGGATTCTACTAGAACAGAGGTTTAGGCAATCAAACAAACAAACCAATATATTCTTATAAAGGTGAATATGGTAGACAATATGAGTTTTCTATGTACTGCTATTTATGCTAGCCCTCAAGAAGAGAGAAGACATATCATGTGGGAGGAGGTGATTC
Source organism: Gastrolobium bilobum (assembly GCF_033153095.1). Classification (NCBI taxonomy): domain Eukaryota; kingdom Viridiplantae; phylum Streptophyta; class Magnoliopsida; order Fabales; family Fabaceae; genus Gastrolobium; species Gastrolobium bilobum. The sequence continues at coordinate 38,218 of NW_026898019.1, read as the reverse complement.
AGCTGAGTCAGTCAATTATCGAGTCGTGGATAATGACTGGTGATTTTAATGACATTAGGATCAGTAATGAAAAAAAAAGGTGGTTCTAGCCCTGACCTTGCAAAACGTCATAGATTTCAATCTTTCCTTGATAATTGTATAGTGGAGGAAGTGGAATGTGTTGGTACCAAATATACTTGGCAAGGACCAAAATAGAACCATCTGGATAGGGTTTTCAAGAAGCTGGACAAAGTTTGTGCAAATAAAAAAGCTCAGTAATGGAGTAATAGGCCATTTTGTTTTCTTGCAACCTGGATGGATCATCCTAGTTTTGTGAGGTTAATGGAGGGGAGGTTGAACCCAGAGGTAGAAGTTAGCGACATGCTGGTTAATTTAATTCCTCATTTACAGAAGTGGAATAGAGAGGTTTTTGGGGACATCACTCGTCGAAGAGCTTTTTAACCCAAAAAATTGCAAGTGTACAAGCTTGCAAGGAGAGAGCAGATAGTCCTAGACTCCAAGAGGTTGAGGATCAGCTTCAGCAAAATCTTAATCTGACTTTGGAACAAGAAGAATTTATGTGGTTTCAAAAATCTAGACATAAGTGGATTGTTAATGGAGATAAAAACACAAAATTTTATCACCTCAAGACTGTGATTCGAAGGTGTAATAACAAGATATCCAGGCTGCGTGATGGAGCTGATCAATGAAATGAAGATACATCTGAGTTAAAGCAGCATGTTTGTAGCTTACGCAAGGAGTTATTCTCGGAGGAAGTGGTGGATCGTAGATGTCTTTCATCTGAGAGCATGTGGCCTAGTCTCACGCCAGAGGAACTCCAAGCTCTGATAATTCCACCTAATGATCACGAGATTTGGCAAAACATGTTTAAGATGAGAGCATATAAAGCACCTGGTAATGATGGATATCCTGTTATTTTCTTCCAGAGACAATGGGATAAGGTCAAGGAGCAGGTTTGCAATGCGGTTAAATTTATGTGGGCTCATCCGGAATCAATAAGGGACATTAACTCAGCTTTATTAGTTCTTATTCCAAAAATTAAGAAGCCTGAGTATATTGCACAGTTTCGGCCAATTTCTTTATGCGCAGTTATCTACAAGCTTCTAACCAAAACAATTGTTTATCGGTTAAAACATGTTTTGGATAAAATCATCTCTCCCGTACAGGTTAGTTTTGTGCCAAATAGGCAAATTCAGGATAACATTACAATTACTCAAGAGCTTATTCATGCTATGAATAAAATGAAAGGAAGAAAGGCATATATGCAGTGGCGGACCCAGGAATTTTTCCTGTGGGGGGGCTAAAAATTAAACATTTATTTCTCTCTTCAAACATAAATATGAGAGGACAAAATACGAAAAATTAAATATTTATTCCTCTTTTCAACCATAATATGTGGGAGGCCGAAACATTAATCCAGAGAACATAACTCATAAATACCTCTTTTAACTTGTTATAGAGAGAAAGAAGGAGACACAGAGAGAGAGAGAGGTGGAAGATGTCAGAGTAAAATCTACTATCAATTTGGAAAAACTACACATTTTCATCCCCTAAAATGAACATTTTTTATGCAAATAAAACAAAGAAAAAGAGAAGAGAGCAAAGTTTTAGATTTCACAAAAAAAATGTACTAATTACTATAATCTAAATAGATAATTCAAAGGAGGTTTTGTGGACGCCAATGAGGTCAGGTAGAGGTGGACCAGAGATATCGCATCTAGCTTTTGCTGATGATTTAATGATGTTTATGGAAGCCAAAGAGGATCAAATTCTCACCTTGTTAAAATGTTTGAATCTGTTTTAGGAGATGTCTGGTCAAAGATTAAGTGTCGACAAAACTTGTGTTTTTTTCTCAAAGAACACTCCTGCTGAAACAGTGGAAAGAATAGTGCAAATTAGTGGCTTTAAGCGGGTGAGGAATATGGGGAAACATCTTGGAGCAATAATGCAGCATAGGAGAGTTTCTAAGAGTTTATATGCAGATTTAGTAGATAAAGTGCAAGAAAAGATGAGCAACTGGCAGAAAACGTGTCTCTCGCAAGCTGGGCGCATTACCTTATCTCAATTGATCTTGTCTGCAATTCCTTATTATCAGATGCAAAGCTGCAAACTTTCTATTTCAGTTTGTCATCAAATAGAGAGAATTCAGAGGGACTTTATATGGGGTGATCAAGAGAATCAGCGTAAACATCATCTAATAAATTGGAAGGTCGTTACTACATCGAAGTATGATGAAGGATTGGGTTTAAAAAGGTTAGAACATATGAATGATGCTTTTCTGGCTAAAAAAGCATGGAGAATGTATTCTCAACCTCATCATCTTTGGGTGCAGGTGTTACATGCTAAATATAATAGGAGAAATAGAAATCAGGTTCTGTTTGAAGCTAGGAATAGTGATTCTAGCCTCTGGAAACATATGTGCAGAATGTGGCATGATTTGGAAGACAACTTGATGTGGGATTTAGGGAATGGAAGAGATATTCGATTTTGGTGTGATAAATGGCTTCCAATGGAGAGTTCTTTGAGGGAGCTGGTTGCAAGCGACGTTAGTTTGGGCAATGACAATTTAAGGGTGGCTGATATGGTGACCCCCTCAGGAGATTGGGATATGAGGCTGATTCGGTCAATGCTTCCTAGTCAAATCTCTAATATGATTTATAGCATGCTGCCTCCAACTGCTGAAGATGGTCTGGATAGGCTGTTATGGAGCTTCACTAACAATGATACCGTCACTGTTAGAGATATCTACAAGTGCATTGTTGGTCAAGGAAATGTGGATGTAGAGGATAAAAAAAGGTGGAATTGTCTTTGGTCTTGGGATGGTCCATAGAAGGTTGAAATTTTTGGTTGGAAATTGATGCATCATTGATTATTAACTAAGAGTTGTACTGCTAAGTGGAATGATGGTGACAGTAGCTGTCCGAGGTGCAGGGATAATGAAGAAACAATAATGCATGCATTGAGAGATTGCAATAATGTAAAGAAGATTTGGGATCGTTTAATCCCTCATCAGATGACAGCAGATTTTTTCTATCAAGATCTTGATCAATGGTTGTCCAACAACTTTATGAATGTTCAAAGGGGTGTGCATGAGAGGCGGTGAACAACGTTTTTGGTTGCCTGTTGGAAAATATGGCATTGGAGAAATATGTAATGCCATGATCAAGAAAATCTTCCTTTGGAGTTAAAGATAGAGATTATCAGAAAACTAGTTCAGGATATTGAGGTGAGTTATATTGCAGCAGGTAGTTATAGCAAGAAAATTGGTGTTAATCATCTATATATTAGTTGGCAGTTCCCTTTAGATGGTTTTGTAAAAATAAACACAGATGGAGCGGCTCGTGGTAATCCGGGTTTGGCTGCTTGCGGGGGGTGATAAGGAATTCGCAAGGCAACTGGTTAACAGGTTTCTCATTTAGACTGGGATTTTGCTCAGATTACAAAGCGGAACTTGGGGCATACTTCATGGCCTTGAGGTGGCTTGGAATGCTGGTTATAGAAGGGTTATTCTGGAAAGTGATTCGCTTACGGCAGTCACTGTGCTCACCAATCAGGGTGCAGCAGTTCGTGAGGAGCGCTTGCTTTCTCGTATACGGACGTGGATTGGAAAGGATTGGGAAGTTCAAATTCAACATACTTTTAGGGAAGGGAATATGTGTGCAGATTGGCTGACAAATTACTTGTTAAATTCAGTGGAGCAGGGTGATCAGATTTCTTTTGCAGAACCTCCAACTGTAATCTTTTTCTTATTTATGGCGGACCTTGCGTCTGTAGGGAGAGAGCGTGTAGTTAATCTCTCTTGTTAGTTGTTTTTTTTTTTCGTTTGCTGGGGTTTAACCCCTTTTGTTTATAAAATAAAAATAAAAAATCCTTTCACATAATATAATCATATTATTTAATACACGAGAACGTCAATTTTGAGGAGAGAATTTGTAGTGCACCCGATGCACAACAAGTTCGGTGAGGCAAACCAATTAAAAGTTAGCATCTTCTATGCCAACTGTACCAAAAAAGAATTAATTTTTTTTTCTTAATACATATGTCATGCTTTTGATGGAAGACCCATCATAGTCTCCGTGCACAATAAATATTTTTGATTTTGAGAACCAAAAGCCCACAAACACCCACAGGAAAAAAAATATTTTTGTTGCTATGGGTGTACTGAACGATATATTTTTTTTCAAATATGAAAAAAATTAAAGTAAAAAAAGATTAAAAATAAAGTATAAACTCTTAAAAATTATATTATATATTAAAAATAATATACTATATGCTGAAATATATTACTTCCAATACATAGTGTGTTTATAAATATTTATAAATAAAAAATTTATAAATATAATTTTTATTAAAATAATATATTTAAATTACTCTTATTTTATGATTATTTTCTTTTATATTCTATTTTTTTCTTTTGATAAAAGAGTATTCACTCTGTGTTGTACGAAAAATATCCTCCACCGATCAGCCACGTGTCAGGAACCCAGAAGCTAAAAACTAAAGTGATTATGCGTGTAAGCATGTCAGTGATGGCCAGAGCAGCACAATGTCACAGACACCAATGAGTGCATCTGAATCTGAAGGAGCATTAATTAACTTTTACATGGTGGTGCTTCTTGTCTCATTCAATGCTCATGAGTATGCATCATTACAACGCCCAAAACGCCTTCACAATCACAGTTCATAAGAAACAAGACGTGTTTTGAAGTAATCCATTTTATTTTGTAGGATTGATACAGAGATATATAGTCCCACATTGGTTCTATATGTAATTAATGTAAAGTTTATAAGACTTTGGACACTCTCACTCTTTGAGCTAGCTTTTGGGGTGGTGTATCCTAAGGTTCTTTATATGGTATCAGAGCTGCCTCACTTTCTCTTGTGGCGTTTCTTAGCACAGGTAGGCTGGGCCCTGTTGCATTATCCACTCTTCAAGTCCAATGGGCTCTCGTGTGAGGGAGCGTGATGAGATATATAGTCCCACATTGGTTGTATGTGCAATTAATGTGAATTTTATAAGACTTTGGACACTCCCACCCTTTGAACTAGCTTTTGAGGTGGTATATCCCAAAGTTCTTTACAGTCTATATATATTAGAAAATAAATAATTTTTTTATGTGGTAGAAAAATAGTTATCTTATATTATAAAAATAAGATTGTAAGTGGGACTCGTAGGTAAGAGGAAATAGAAAAAAAAAAAGTGAGACTCGCCCATTTTTTGTGTGCGTACAAAATTTAGTTATCTTATATGAAATGAGATAAATATAATCAATATATATTATACAAAAATTTCATAAATTACTTGAATTGAAATTGCAATATTTGAAGACTTTATGAAAAAAAAAGTTACTTGCATATTCAATATAAATTTTTTTATGCATAAAATCATTAAATTAATATATTAAAGAAAATCTATTCTAATATTTTCAAAACCCAATTATCTGTTAAATGGTGACGTGGGCAATGATGAAGATAACAAAGATGATAAAGTGATAGACCACGAGAGATAATGGTGGTGGCGCTAATGATAATAATAATGGAGAGGTGATAAAAATTGGAATTGGCATAGAATTGAATTTCCATGAAGAAAGTAATTTCTGAATATTGTCTTTTTGGAAAACTAGAAAGTAGGAATGTTGATCGCTTTGAAAAGGGGGAAAAAAAAATTGTACTTTGACTTTTTTTCCAATTTTTTTTTCTTTTGAAGTTGCATCAAAACATATCAATAAATTATTAGGAGTCTACCACTCAACTTATATTAAGTTATGTCTGGTCTAATAAAATAAAATAAACATATGACTAAAATAAGAAAACTTATTTGAAAAATAGTAATAGCCGTACTTAAAAAGACTATTATATTATTACTTTTAAATTATTTTTTAAATAAATTTTAATAATAAAATAATACTATTTTAATTATTTATTCTAAATATTGATATGATTAAATAGGTTAATAGGTCATATTAAGTTTTTAATTTTTTGAAAATCGATCCAGTCACACTTATTATTTAATCTACATCAAACTAATAGATCGATCCAGTCAAGGTTATAATATTGTACATAGGCATGGTTCATTTACGTCAAAATTTAACCCAACTTATTTACATCTCTATTGAAAAACACTTTTCTTTATAAGAAAATAAACTTTTTAAAAAAATCCATCCAAATAAATTCTTAATTTTCTTATATTGTCTAAGTCTAATTTTTATTTATAACAATTTTTTTAAGGAAAAAATGTTTCTGCAGTTACTGCAGATAAGTTATCTGTATTTATTCCCAAAACGACATCGTTTTGGTATTAAAATATTAAAAAATTATAAATATAAAGACTATTATAACCCTGAAATAAATTAAAGAGTAAATACCTTTTTTGGTCCCTAACAAAAAATACGGTTCCCACTTTAGTCCCTTACAAAAATAAATTAGTCAGTTATTTCCTAACAAATTCAAAGTGGACCTATTTAGTTGAAATCGTGGTCCCTCACAAATTCAAAAAAGACCCATATTAGTCTCTCAAAAAGACTAAAATGGGTCCACTTTGAATTTGTTAGGGACAAACTGACTAATTTATTTTTGTAAGGGACTAAAGTGGGGACCGTATTTTTTGTTAGGGACTAAAAAAGATATTTATTCTAAATTAAAATTACAAAAACACTATGATTTCTGCCCTAAAACAATGTTGTATTGGACTTACTGCAGATAATTTATCTCCGATAACTACATAAAAACAGAACTTTTTTTAATGATACTTATATATGAAGATTAGTATTATACTTTTTTACGGACTTTAAAGTTTATTTATTTTGCCATTCAAAAAACATACAATAAAATCCTAAAAGTTATACTTTATAAAAGAGTATGTAAAGGTTTTGCAGATAAAAATTATTTATACAACACTTTCCTTATTCAAATGATGCTCATATCTTGCTGACTAAAACGAAATAGTTAATATGTGAACTGTTTTAAAAGAAATAGTAAAAGGTATAAAGCACATGAAGGATATATTGAGAAAATTGTTATGTTCCTATGAAAAAAAATAAAGAATGGGATGAAGTATGTATATATAAAAAATCTCATTTCAACTCAAAATCTTAAGGTATTGTGTTACATTAATTATTTTATATTTCTCTAACACACTCCTTCACATAAGAGCCCTTTGGGCTTGAAGAATGGATATGACACAAGCTCATTATTTATCTGTCTTATGCTGCACAAGTCTTTTTTTTTTGTCTACCTTGTGCTTTTCTTAATTTCATATGAAAGTAAGGGCGATGAAGATCGAACTCGTGACCTCGTAGTCATTGAAACTCTGATATAATAATAAGCACCACTTCAACCCAAAATCTTAAGGCTTTGGGTGAGGTTAAATTAATTATTTTATATTTTTCTAATACATCTGATAAGTGTCCAAGACACTATATTTTATTGTTAAATATAGTTCAAATAATAATTAATATGATTAAAAATATAGTGTTAGTTAATAAAATCTAAAGATATTAAAATACAAACAACTGGATAAGATTCTAATCTCTTTTCAGTTTGTTTCAGGTCTAAAATAACAAATTGCAATCAAGAATGATAAAGGCAGTTGCAAAAGATAAGGATCAAGAAAAATAAAGAATTAATCAAAATTAATCCTCAGCAAGCCTGCTCCAAATCAAAAGCCCATTTTTATTTCTATGAAAACGCACGTTAGGGCTCATTCCATTCATTCTTGATTTGGGGGACGCGAAGAAAGAAGGACGCGACAGACAAAGGCTGGGAGGCGGCCAGCGATGACTTAGGAAGGGAAAAGCTCTGTTCTGGACCTAAGGAGCGGAGAAATGATCAAAGCTTCACTGTGGAGACCGGGTTTTATGTTTCTTTTATGAATCTTTATAGTTTCTTTGTATCTTTTAATTCTGTTTTTATAATTATGCATAGCTAAATTCCTGTTAGTAGTTACGGCGAGATGGAACCAATGGGTTCTTGAACGCTGTTTGCTTTGATTATGATTTATATTCTTGATTTAAATTATGCAATCAATCTGCAATTTATTCCTAGTCTTATTTATGATCTGGCCAATCTTGAATGAACATTAGACTCGTGCATGACAATAGGGATGTTGGTGTATCGATTCCGATTGGTTGATTGCTGGAATTTGTATGATCTAGGGATAGACGTATGAATTCTATAACTGTAGGTTCTTGCCTTAATGCTTATTTTATGAAAAAGTACTAAGAGATTAGGCTTTGGATTAGAATAAAGTATTGGATTACAAGGGATTGGGATTTAATCAATCATAGAAAGAGGTGTTAATAATTTGATCTTGAATGTAATCGTAAGTATAGGCAAACTCGTTAAGAAACCATTGGGGAAGTTGAACCCTAGCTATGCCTTTTTATTAAAACCTAAACTCAATTTCTAGATTTATTAATTTTGAATTTATTTTCTAAAATATTAAAAAAACCAAAAATAAGTTTACAAATTCTGTTTTAATTAAATTACAATATTCTCAAACCAACATTTTACGATCGATCCAACTTTAGTTAAATAGATAAATTAGTGCTTGGTCATCAGTCCTCGTGGGATCGACAACTTTTCTTGTCACTTTATTACTTGTACGACCGGTGCACTTGCCGAGTTCGTCAACAAGTTTTTGGCGCCGTTGCCGAGGACTGATTTAATCAACATTAATTTTATTTATAAAATTATAGATTGGATCATTTTATTTTATTGTCATTTATTTTGCTTTGTTAGTTTAATATTTTTATTGATATTTATTTTATTTTCTTAGTTTAATATGTTTGCTTTAAATTTTAAATTTCTTGTTAGTTAGTGGTTTCCGTTAGTTGGACCCACTGAACCTTAGTTTTTCTGGTTTAGGCATCTGCAAGACACTGTTGACACCAGTGCCTTACAATACAAACTAGAGTTAGGAAGAACAAAAATTAAATAAATAAAAATTAAAAAGATTTGGTTATTTAAGAGATACTGTCAACACCATGGTTGATCAGTTTGAAATTCCACTAGAGTTAGAGGAAGAATTGCTCAACATAAAATATGAAAAAAAATTGAGGGTAAACATGCAGAGGATCCTCATGATCTAATAGATCAATTTTTGAAATTTTGCAATGGCATAAGGATAGAAGGAGCCACTGAGGATAGAAGGAGCCACTGAAGACTCCATTAAGGTCCATTTGTTCCCCTTCTTTCTGAAAGATAGAGCTAAGACGTAGTTGAAGACTCAACCTCGACGAAGCATCTCTACATGGGAGGACCTAAAATTCAAGTTTTTGAACAAATACTCCCTATCATCTAAAGCCAAAAAGGGTAAAGAGGAGATTGATTCCTTTGCACCAAAGGAAGGAGAATATTACATCAAGCTTGGGCTAGACTTAAAGGATTATGTAGAAAATACCCAGATCACCTTCCTGAAGATTGGCAAGTGCCTCGCACTTTCTACAATCGTCTACTCCCACTTTCAAGAATAAAGTTAGATCTAGCAGCTGGATGGCCACTTTATCTTAAGAAACCTGAAGAAGCTCTAGCGCTGATCGAGAAAGTGGTTTACGACGAATATCAGGCACTCAATGCCCAGCCAGCAGTTGAGCAAGGAGTCAATGAGGAGTCATACATTCTAACTCAAGAGCAGTGTATAAAACCACAAAATACCCTCTCCCATTGGGAAAAGTCACTCTTATGGGTGATTGAAGTGGAGACATTGTTTAAACTAGAAATGAGAACCTTGTTAAAAAACCAAGAGGCATCTGTCAGAGATCCTGAGCAACTCACTGAATATACTGAAAGAAATTCTCACTTGAAGGATCAATATTTGGAGAAAGCTACTAAAGAATCCAAAATAGCGGAGGAATCTTATGCAGAAGAAGAATCCAAAGTTGAGGAATATTCTGAAGTGGGGGAAGAGCGAGTGGATGAAATTTATGCGGAAGAAACCCCCTCTCCAATGAAGATTACCCTCATGCAGTATCATGATAAAGCACTAGAAATGGAGGAATATGGAACTGAAGAGGATGCAAACTATAAGGTGCTAGAGATGAAATTTTCAAACGAGCAAGATTGCGAGGAAACTAATCTTTTGATTTCAACTGAGGCATCCAATGAAAGAAGAACTGACATTCCCACCCCTATGGCAGACATATACGTTGAGCAAACTTTATATGATGTTGAGATCACTGTGAATCAAAGGCCAATGACCTTATTGGAGAAAATGGGAATAAAGCATATAAGGTCCGCAGAGATGACTCTGCAATTTCCTGATCGCACCATTCAAGCGTCTGTTTGTATTGCTGAAAATGTGGTAGTCAAAGCGGGAAATTTTGAATACACAGAAAATTTTGCAGTCATTGATATGGATGAGGACCCTGCTATTTCTCACTTTCTGGAAGAACCATTCACGGTCATTACAAATGCAGTGGTAGTTGAGCTGAAAGATGAAGTGATTCGCGAGGAGGATGGATACCAGATAAATATGGCTGCTTTTATAATTAATTCTCCATCACTTACATCCTTCTCCCCAGATTTACATGCACAATTTGTTGAAGACAAAGGAGGTGGAAGAACAAGACTCGAAAATCACAATCTATTAAGAACTAAAAGCAAACCCAAGGTTAAGATAAAGAAAACAAAAAAGATGACTATGACCAAGGGAACAAATCCAGCTTTGGTTCTTTGCTACAAGCCACCTTGATTATCTGTCAACGTCAAGCTAATGACGTTAAACAAGCGCTTGTTAGGAGGCAAACCAACGAATTTATGCTTTTATTTTATTTTGCCGCATTTAGTTTTTGTTTTTGTTTATTTTATTTTAATTTAGTTTAAACTTTTGATCTTCATGGTGATGTATTTGGACAATTTTCTGATGCTTCTGATTATTTTGGTTGTTATTACGTGCTCCTTGTTTCTTATGTGTAGTCCATTGCTGAGGAAAGAAAAATTCTAAATCTGGGAATGGGGAGCACCGCCATATACAGTAGCAGTCAGACTTCCTTGTGAAGATGCGAAGAGCCACAAATTTTTTCAGAAAAATAGGGAAAATTCTTTTCCTTATTCCTCTTTATTTTATTTTATTTCTTCTCTCTGTCTGAATTATTGAATCATGTTAAGTAAGAATTAGTCAGTAAAAATTAATTTATGATGTGATGACTTAGAATATATTTTTTATAAATAAGCATTGATTGAGTTAGTCTAAGAGTCAGTAAGAATAATAAAATTACAGAATGAGTGATTGAGAAAGAGCATAAATTACTGAATTGCACACATATAATCGTGAGGTTTGAGCCTAAAAAGAAATTTCTTTTCAGTGTGCATTTTACTGTTGAAAATATTATCAGAACATGTGTTGTTTCTCCTTAAAATAGTTGTTTGCATGCATGTTTGAAATGATTGAGGCATTTTATTATTTTAGCTAGTTAGCCAAAAAGCCAACCATTATGATATCCTTTGTTTAACCCTTTGAGGCTAAGCCTTTTCTGTTCTTAATACTTGTTGTCTTAATTAGTCACTCCACATACACATCTACCTTAAATAAAATTGAATTATAGAAATTTCATGGTAGGGTGTAAACATGAGTACTTTATCATGTAATTTAAAGTGGTGAAAAAGGAGGTTAAGTGAGTTGAGCAAAAGCAAAGATTGAAAAATGGTGAAAAATAAAAATATTTATTGTTTCTATGCAAATAAAAGTGTTGAAAGAAAATGAAAAAGAAAAGTATTAGAGGTTGAAAAAGAAAAATACAAAAGTGCTGAAAAAGAAAAAAAAAGAAAAATGAGGAAAGAAAGGAGAAAATTGATTATTGTTTTAGTGTTTACACTTTATCATGATCTTTCTGTGTTCTAATGTTATAGCTAATTTTTTTTCTTATTTATCCTACCTTTAGCCCAATCCCAATACAACCTGAATAAAGACCTCTTGATCTTTTGTGCCTATGAATTAATTGTGGAAAGTGAGAATATTATCAAGCTTATGAAAATATTGATACAGTGAAAATTTGAGTGAAACACTTACCCTTAGACAGATGAGTGATTAGTGACTTGATATATCCAGTGAGGGATGTGTTAAAATTCAGTTTTTATGCTTGATAGATAGAACTCATGCTTTGATTTTATAACCTGCTCACTTCCAAGGCTGCTTGATTAAATGTTGGTTCTTAAAAATCTTATTATTTTCTACCTAAGTCTGATCATTCTTAAATTGATAAACTGTTTAGTCTTATATTAAGCATGCTTACATTATTCCATGTTTTTAATTTAATTCATTGCTGAGGACAACAATGAGTAAATCTGGGAATGATTTGATAAGTGTCCAAGACACTATATTTTATTGTTAAATATAGTTCAAATAATAATTAATATGATTAAAAATATAGTGTTAGTTAATAAAATCTAAAGATATTAAAATACCAACAACTGGATAAGATTCTAATCTCTTTTCAGTTTGTTTCAGGTCTAAAATAACAAATTGCAATCAAGAAGGATAAAGGCAATTGCAAAAGATAAGGATCAAGAAAAATAAAGAATTAATCAAAATTAATACTCAGCAAGCCTGGTCCAAATTAAAAGCCCATTTTTATTTCTATGAAAACGCACGTTAGGGCTCATTCCATTCATTCTTGATTCAGGGGACGCGAAGAAAGAAGGACGCGACAGACAATGGCTGGGAGGCGGCCAACGATGACTTAGGAAGGGAAAAGCTCCGTTCCGAACCTGAGGAGCGGAGAAACGGTCAAAGCTTCACCGTGGAGACCGGGTTTTATGTTTTTTTTATGAATCTTTATAGTTTCTTTGTATCTTTTGATTTTGTTTTTATAATTATGCATAGCTAAATTCCTGTTAATAGTTAGGGCGAAAGGGAACCAATGGGTTCTTGAACGCTGTTTGCTTTGATTATGATTTATATTCTTGATTTAAATTATGCAATCAATCTGAAATTTATTCCTAGTCTTATTTATGATCTGGCCAGTCTTGAATGAGCATTAGAGTCGTGCATGACAATAGGGATGTTGGTATATCGATTCTGATTGGTTGATTGGTGGAATTTGTATGATCTAGGGATAAACATATGAATTCTATAACTGTAGGTTCTTGCGTTAATGCTTATTTTATGAAAAAGTACTAAGGGATTAGGCTTTGGATTAGAATAAATGATTGGATTACCAAGGGATTGGGATCTAATCAATCATAGAAGGAGGTGTTAATAATTTGATCTTGAATGTAATCGTAAGTATAGGCAAACTCATTAAGAAACCATTGGAGAAGTTGAATCCTAGCTACGCCTTTTTATTAAAACTTAAACTCAATTTCTAGATTTATTAATTCTGAATTTATTTTCTAAAATATTAAAAAAAACCAAAAATAAGTTTACAAATTCTGTTTTAATTAAATTACAATATTCTCAAACCAACATTTTACGATCGATCCAACTTTAGTTAAATAGATAAATTAGTGCTTGGTCATCAATCCTCGTGGGATCGACAACTTTTCTTATCACTTTATTTCTTGTACGACCGGTGCACTTGCCGAGTTCGTCAACAACACCCCCTCACGTAAGTGCCCTTTGGGCTTGAAGCGTGGATATGACACAAGCCTATTATTGATCTGCCTTATGCTGCACAAGTCCCTTTTTTGGGGGGTTTGTCTTGTTCTTTTCTTAATTCCACCTGAAAGTGGGAGCGGTGAGGAACGAACTCGTGACCTTGTGGTTACTGAAGCTCTGATACCATGAAAAGAACCAATTCAACCCAAAACCTTAAGGTTTTGGGTTGAAGTGGCGCTTATCAATATCTCAATCATAAGGTTATGTCCTGAGTTTGATCCTCACCGCCCCCACTTGCAGAATTAAATAAGCATAAGGTAAAACAAAACAAAAAATGGGTCTATGCAATATCCACGCTTCAAGTCCAAAGGGCTTTTGCGTGAGGAGGCGTGTTAGATAATATAATATAAACCATTAAAAAAGCCACCACCCAATGCCTTAAGGTTTTGAATTGATGTGGCGCTTATCATGGTATCAGAGCTTCAGTGATCACGAGGTCACGACTTCGATCCTTATTGCCCCCACTTTCGGGTGAATTTAAGAAAAAGCACAAGGCATCAATAATGGGCTTGAAGTACTGAAGCTCTGATATCATGATAAGCGTCACATCAACCCAAAACCTTAAGGCATTGGGTGAGGGCCTTTTTAATAGTTTATATTATCAGAAAAATATTTCTGCAGTTACATCAGATAAGTTATCTGCATTTACTCCCAAAACGACATCATTTTGGGATTGAAATATTAAAAAATTATAATTATGAAGACTACACTAACCCTGAAATAAATTAAAACTATAAAAATACCATGATTTTCGTCCCAAAACGACGTCGTATTTGGCTTACTGCAGATAACTTATCTGTAGTAACTGGAGAAAAAACAAACCCTTATATTATATTCTCTAACATTCTATAAAAATGGATCTAGTTAACCCTTATCTTAAGAAGCATTTATCATCATTTATTAAATTATTGTAATTATGTAAGAAAACAATGTTAAATGTTTATATTTTTTAATATATAATTTTTTAATTCATTAACATGCTTATTAAAAAAAAGGATATTTAGTTTGATTTACTTAAAAGAGTTTTTTTTATAAATTGTGGTTGAATCACATAATATTAATAAAAAAAGAAAAACTTTAAAAGAGTAGAATCAAACACTTTCAGAAACTTTATTTATCGAAAATGAAAATTCAAAATCCACTTTGTAAAAAACACTAATTATGGTGCAAATCTCAGCAATGTGATGGGAGAAAATAATAAACAAATTGAAAATGAAAAGAGTGAAAATATAAAAGCTTGAACACATATTTATATAGTAAGGGAAGAAATTCGCTTACTTAATGAATAAGTCTTTAGACTTATACTTTATCTCTCACCATTAATTTTATTTACTTAATATCTCAAATTTAATATATTTATAAAGAGATAATATTACACTCTTAATAAGAAGAGAGTGAAAAACATAATATTAAGGATGGTATACATTTTAGTTATTGACTCAAATGATTAATTTAAAAGTATTATATTAAAGTTATATTTCATAATATCTAGTGTGATTATTAAATTATAGGCACATAAAAAATTCTGAATAGAATAATAAAATAATTTTAGTTAGGGAAGATGTTTTTATTATGCACTCTAATCATTAATTTAAAAATTATCATGAAATAATTTATTTGATATCTTTTAGCAACGTATATATTCTAGCTTAGAGGTGACAATATGAGTTGAGTCCGGCGGGTCAACCCGCCAAAACAGGGCGGGTTGGGTTGAGGTTTTCAACCCATCAACCCACCTCAACCCGCCCCGCCTAGAATGAGTCAAAACGGGTTCAACCCGCCGGGTTATAATTTTTTTTTTTTTTTTTACAATTAAGTAGTATTTCATTAGTCCATAAATTTTTCTGATATCCAATTTTTTTTTTATCTTAGTACTTCCTAGAAAAAATAAAGAATAACAATTTTATTTATTACAAATGTTATCTATATATAAATTCCTAAATAATATCTGACAAATATTAGTATACATTTAAGATTGAGACTAAAAAAATATAGAGAAGTGTGAAATAAAATAAAATAATATTAGAAAAATTCATAAAATATAATTTATTTTTTAATTTTTTTTAATTGGCGGGTTGACCCGACAACCCGCCATAAAACGGGGTGGGTTCATTTTTCCAACACATATTTTTTGGCGGGTCAATCCGCTCCGTTTTTGGCGGGTTGGTGGTAGGTCGGGGCGGGTCAACCCAAATTGCCACCCCTAAATTAGCTACATCCATATATCCATACGGGAAGTATAAATTCATATTACACACAATATGTCCATATATTTCACATTATTATTTTTATCTATATAAGAACATTGAAATATTATACACAAAAAGTTTGAAATTAGATAATTAAAATTTATAATTAGAAAGTTGAATTTTATAATTTATGTCAACAACACAAATCATAAATGTTTATAATATTTAAATACTATTTGAGAAAAGATTTATATGTTTAAAATTTAATACACTTAATAAATATAAAAATGATAAATTTTGTTGCATATAATAAATTTGCATATTTCCTAAAATAATGCTATTTTAAATTAATTATAAGAGTTATAATTAAAATATTTTTTCTCTCAATCAATGTTATATTTTCTTAATTTATTTCTTTATTTACATAAGAAGGCAATATTTTTTATTAAATAAATAATCTTAAATCATTAAATAAAAAATTAATAATAAAAATTTGCTAATGAAGGGAGTTAAACCTATGTCATGCATGTAGTACTAATATGCATTTGAGTACCTGTCTCTGCAGACCAGGTAAAACTTCAGGTTTTTACGGCAGCTGAGTAGTGTAAGTCCGTGTTTCTGCAATTGATATAATGATATTGGAGATAACCAATGCATTCATTTGTAAATTAATGATGACAAAAAGGACTGGAGATTCCACTAGAGAGAGAGGGAGGGAGCTCACAAGTAAAATCAAATGCTGCATTACATTAATTTCCAATTATCAACAAGGAAACCAAACTTACTCAAACATCAATTCCTCGATTTTCTTATTTGTGGTATCAGTAAATTAGGATGCCACTATATTTAAGAAGTTTTTGCACATAGAAAGGCATTTAAACTTTGGGAAATATGTCTCTAAAAATTATCTCATGCACATATAAAAAATGAATGAGATTTTTTTTTTCTTCTTAATATATAGGTTCTACCAATTTTTTTATGTTGCATGAGATAAAATTCTCTTACAAGAAATACATTCCCCTTAAACTTTTATTTAAACCAAACTTTCACGTGCTATTCATGTTCTCTTTCTGTTAGAAATTGAACCAAAAAAATTAAGAAAAAAAAGCATAAAGTGATATTTGTGATATTGAAATAAAGTTTAGAAACAAAATAGCTTTATGAATCATATCAATGAAAAAAATTATTTTATCAAATCATGAAAAAACACATAATGTTAATGTCCCTAGTTTCATTTCTGTCAAGACTTTAATACTGATAGTATGGTACATTTCTCTCATATTTCTGTTCCTCATGTGAGGTATATTTATACACAAGAATGAAAACAAATTCCTAATTTCTAGGAAACAAATATACAAGATAGTAACAAACTACTAACCTATTTGTTAATAAACAAACACCTCAAAAATATCCTAAAAATCCCAAGAGATCTTCAGACTTTACAACAGAAATTTAAACTCATTTTTCAAATTAAACTTTCAGTTTTAACACTCCCCCTCAAGTTGGTGCATGTATATCCAACATGCCCAACTTGCAAATTATATTTCCAAGTGCCTTCCCAGAGACTGCTTTTGTTAAACCATCCGCTAGTTGATCTTCTGACTTGATGAAGGGAATACTAAGAATTCGTTCATCTAGCTTCTCTTTTATGAAATGTCTATCCACTTCAACATGTTTAGTTCTATCATGTTGAACCGGATTTTGAGCTATCTCAATAGCAGCCTTGTTGTCACAATAAAGATTCATAGGTTGATCATCTTCTAACTTTAAATCTCTAAGGACATTTTTAACCCACAACAGTTCACAGATGCCATAAGCCATACCTCTAAACTCAGCTTCTGCACTTGATCTAGCAACCACTTTTTGCTTCTTGCTCCTCCATGTGACTAAGTTTCCATCAACAAATGTGAGATACCCCGAAGTGGATTGTCTTGTAGTATGATCACCAGCCCAATCTGAATCAGTATACCCTTCTATGCCTTTTTTTTCAGTTTTAGAAAATAAGATGCCTCTGCCAGGTGATCCTTTTAGGTACCTCAGAATTCTAAAGACAGCTTTCATGTGCTCTACACTAGGAGAATGCATAAATCTACTTACCACTCCTACTGCATAGGAAATATCAGGTCTTGTATGCGATAGGTAAATAAGCCTTCCAACTAGCCTTTGATACTTGCTGATCTCGGTTCCAACCTGGTCTGGGTAAATACCAAGTTTATGATTCATTTCTATTGGTGTGTCAGCTGGTTTACAAGCTAGCATTCCTGTCTCTGACAACAAATCCAGGACATACTTTCTTTGAGATAACATTATTCCTTGTTTAGATCTTGCCACCTCAATTCCCAAGAAGTACTTCAGCTGGCCCAAATCCTTCATATCAAACTCAGTGGCTAAGTGTTGTTCAAGTGACTTCATTTAATGTACATCATCTCCAGTTAACACCATATCATCTACATAGACTATGAGTATAGTTATTTTCCCTTCTCTGTGTTTAAAGAACAAGGTATGATCTGCATTGCTCTGTGTATACCCAAATTTTTTCATTGCTTCAGAAAATCTACCAAACCATGCCCTTGGTGACTGTTTGAGGCCATATAGTGCCTTTTTCAGCTTGCAGACTACATTTTCTTTTGAGGTTGAAAGTTTTACTCCTGGTGGCACATCCATATACACTTCTTCTTCCAATTCTCCATTTAAGAACGCATTTTTTACATCAAACTGCTTCAATTGCCAATCTCTATTTGCTGCCAAGGAAATTAGGATTCGAATTGTATTGAGTTTGGCAACCGGAGAAAACGTCTCTTGGTAATCTACTCCATATTTTTGGGTGTAGCCTTTAGCCACCAATCTTGCTTTAAATCTGTCAATGCTCCCATCAGCCTTTAACTTTACATTGAATACCCACTTGCAGCCTATTGTTGTCTTATCATTTGGTAGAGACATAAGCTCCCAGGTATTGTTTTTTTGAAGTGCTTCCATTTCAACATTCATAGCAGCCTTCCACTTTGGATCATCCAATGCTTCCTACACATTATTCGGAATACATACACTAGATAATTGATTGATGGTTAGAGCACATGATTCAGATAGGTTTTGAGTAGAAACAAAGTTGCTTAATGGGTATTTGG
This sequence comes from Gastrolobium bilobum, assembly GCF_033153095.1. NCBI lineage: Eukaryota > Viridiplantae > Streptophyta > Magnoliopsida > Fabales > Fabaceae > Gastrolobium > Gastrolobium bilobum. The sequence goes on along the minus strand of NW_026898019.1, from coordinate 19,310 downwards.
TTTTCACTTTGGGGTCTGGTTCATAAAAGTGTTTGGGTATGCCTTTGTTTGTTCGGGTAGACCTTCTAACTTCAGTAGGAAAATTATGAGATACCACAGGATTTAATAAATCAGTTTGTATGTCACTAACCTGTTCAGTGTGTCTTTCAGGGATGAGTGGAGGTGAGTCCTCGGGTATGGGAGTTAGACTCGGTGTTTCAAGTGTCAGAGAATCAACTGTAGGAGTAGTTGGTGCATCATGGACAGCAACCGAAGGAATAACAGGTGCAACTAGTTTGGTGGGATCAGAGAACCAGATTTCTTCTTCTCCAAACTGATCAAGTACAAGCTCCCCCTGAGAAGAAGAAACTGAGTCTCCCCCTGAGTAATATGGTTCAGATTCATAGAACGAGACCTCCACAGAGACATACATTTTATGAGAAAGAGGATCAAAACATCTATATCCCTTTTGAGAATCAGAGTAGCCAACAAAAATACATTTTTTTGCACATGGTTCTAGCTTTGTTCGAGTAGGTTTGGGAAGATGAACATAAGTAGTACAGCCAAAAACTCGCGGTTCAAGATTAGGAACATGAAGAATAGAAAAATGGGATTCAAGAGTTTGTTGTGGAGTTTTAAAATGGAGTACACTAGAGGGGGTTCTGCTTAAGAGATATGCAGCAGAGACAACAGCTTCCCCCCAATAAAAGAAGGTACATTCATTCCAAATAAAGAAGCCCGCACAATTTCTAACAATTGTCGATTTCGCCTCTCAGCTAGGCCATTTTGCTGAGGTGTATATGGACAAAAAGATTGATGTTTTATGCCATGAGATGATAGAAAATCTGAGAACAAACCATTCATATATTCTAAACCATTGTCAGATTGAAAGATTTTTATTGAGGAAGAATATTGATTTTGTACCATCGCATAAAACTTCTTAAATGCAGAAAATACTTCATTTTTATTTCTAAGCAGAGTAATCCACACCATTCGAGTGCATTCATCAATAAAAGAAACATAGTAATGAGATTTAGACAGAGAGGAGACTTTAGAGGGACCCCATACATCAGAGTGCACTACTTCAAAAGGAATAGAACTTTTATTCGTACTTGGAGGAAAAGAATTGCGGTGGTTTTTAGCCAGCTCACAAATTTTACATTTTAAATCAGCAACATCTAAATGAACAAAAAACTGTGGAAATAATTTTTTAAGATAGCTAAAAGATGGATGGCCAAGTCTCTTATGCCAGAGCCAAACAGAATCAGTTTTAGTATCCAAAGTCGAAACAACAGAAGAATAGACAGAAGGAGAAAGGGAACAACTGGAAGAATCCAAGAAATATAGCTTGCTGTGTCTAACACCATAACCAAGGATCTCCTGATTCTGGTTTCCTTGAAAGACACAAAAATTAGGCCAAAAAATAACCCTGCAATCAAGTTGTGAGGTTAATTGACTTACAGACAGAAGATTAAATTCAAGAGAAGGAACTACTAAAACAGAATGGAGAGTTAATTTTGGAGATAAAACAATAGAACCTTGGCCAGTGATAACAGAAGTACCTCCATTGGCAGTGGAAATCATGGTTTTAGAAGTGGAACGAAAGTCAGTTAAAGTATGGGAATGAGAAATCATGTGATCAGACGCACCAGTATCTATTATCCAAGTAGAATTCCGAGATAGAGTGGAGAAACCATAGGACTTACCTAAGATACCTTCGTTGACAGCATTAGCAATGGGAGGGGCAGACGAGTCAGCACCATTTTTTGTTGCAAGAGCTTTATTAAGAACGTTCCGGCGAGGGCGCTTAGAGAAATCCCACCATTCAGGGTACCCGACGATTTCATAACAACGAGTTTTAGTGTGACCTGAATCACCACAATGAGAACAGAGAAGAGGACTAGTCTTGCTGGGAAATGGCGCTTTGCGTGGTTTGGAGGAACCGGAACCAGGAGAAGGACGAGCAGAGAGAGTCAAGAGAGTCGATGACTCAGAACCAACTGGAGAACGTCCCATAGTCAGACGCTGTTGATGTTCACGACGGACGTAAGCATCGCTCCCTTCGAGGTCCAGCTTGGGGTCCTTGCGAAGTATCTCCCCACGAACCGAATCATACTCAGAGTCCAAACCACTCAGGAATATATAAACACGGAGGCGAGCCACGGTGGAGTGCATCTCCACAACCCCTGCAACCGTAGTGGCCTGAGAAGACATACGATAATCAATATCCTGAAAGATGGAAACCAATTCATTGTAATAGACCAAAAGAGGACGACCATGTTGCTTCGTAGTGAACGACCGCTGATTGAGCTCAAAAAGACAGGTTTCATCCGACCCGTCGTAAAATGTTCGAAGAGCAGCATCCCATATCTCGGAGGCAGTCTCGAGACGAAGAAATCGTTGCATGAGGGAGGGATTCATTGATTCAATTAGCCAGCTCTTCACACGCTTGTTTTCAGTCACCCAGCTAGCATAAGCTGGATCATCGACAGATGGCTTCTTCGCGGCACCAGTTAGGTAGTCTGATTTGTTACGAGCTCCAATCCTCATGTCCATAAGCTGAGACCAAAGAGGGTAATTGGACTCATCAAGGATTACAGTGACCGGAAAAGAGGAGCTGTCCTGATGGATAACAATATTAGAGGGAGGTGGAGGGATGGATGCAGACGGTGACTCTGTTTCAGGAGAAGGAATGGTATTTTCGGTGTCCATAACTAGAATAAAATGAGAAAAGGAACCGGGTCAAAAAAACCGGGTGAGGAAGACGGGTTGCGAAAGTGAAAGAGAGACAGATTGATTACGGGTAGGAATGGATTACGGGTTGGGTTTTTTTTTTTTTTAAAAATGAAATAAAGAGATGGGATGGGATTGAAAGAGCAGGTGGGTGTGTCAGAGGAGAATACAAAGATGAGGTGAAAGAGTAGGTAGGTGGGTCAGAAAAAAGAAAAGAACACGGGTGGGAAGAGTTTGAAGTAAAGCAATATTGTATATAGGCCCTAGGATCAGAACCACATTACTGATACCATGTCAAGACTTTAATACTGATAGTCTGGTACATTTCTCTCATATTTCTGTTCCTCATGTGAGGTATATTTATACACAAGAATGAAAACAAATTCCTAATTTCTAGGAAACAAATATACAAGATAGTAACAAACTACTAACCTATTTGTTAATAAACAAACACCTCAAAAATATCCTAAAAATCCTAAGAGATCTTCAGACTTTACAACAGAAATTTAAACTCATTTTTCAAATTAAACTTTCAGTTTTAACAATTTCCCTTACTTAATTCCAACATTTCAGCTTAATTTTTTAAAAAACACTTAGAAAAAAAGACCGTGACATTCTCTTTGGTTCGCTTCTTGATGATCTCCACGAAACTAGAACTCAATATGTAATTGTTGAAAATTCAAGTATAAATAATAAGGGGAACTATTTCTGCAGTTGTGGCAGAAATAATTTTCTTGCCACAGACTCAAAAATGAAAGAGAGAGAAAAAGTGATGAAGTCCACTCTAGTTTTTGTATTTGTGGCAGAGAAACTATTTCTGTCACAATTGCAAAAATAATTTTCTCGAGTAATAAAGTTTTGCATCGAGAAGAAATGAGATAAGCATGGAACATATAAATAAAATGATCTATAAACTTATTGTATCAAGGTTTTGGGTTGAGATATGATGTTAAATTCGTTTATGGGATTAATGTTTCTCATGTTGTAGGATATAATTTAGATACTTATCTCCTACACACACATAAAAGTATGTGGAACTCATTTTCTTTTTCTCTATTATCTTTATATGACCTCACATGGACTCCACATATTTTTATGTGTGTAAGAGAAAAAAATATCTTGTACAATATGAAAAACATTAATCTCTTTATTTATTATGAGTTATCGCTTATCCCATTGATAAACGAATGATAGCCTCTCTTACTCCAACCATATTTGGAGATGGTGATTTTGTGTTTGCGTTTGTGCCCTGGAACCATGTTGTGGAACCAAGACTTGTCTATTCTTAGTTGATAAACCTATAAATACTTAAAAGAAAATTCCTTTGAAGGGGGAGTTGATAGTTTTAAAACTCACGCTTGAGATAGAAATTATTTGAAATTTAAATATAAGTGATAAAGTCCCACATAAAAAAAGAATGGACAAATTCATAAATATAATATTTTAAAATTTTAAGTTGAAATGTGATGACTAATTCACTTATTAAGGATTGTTTCTTAGTCTATTAGGCGGCGTTTGGTTAAGGAGAATTTTTTTGAAATCTAGAGAAATAGAATTGATAGGGAAATGGTAAGAAAGTGAGATAGATAGGAAAATGTAAAAAAAAAATTGTTTGGTGGGGAAAAACTTGACTGGGGAAATCGCAAAAGTGAGACAAAATTACTTCACAAAAATTCGCAAACAGTGGTTTAGCTCTCTGTTTTACAAAAAACCACATAACAAAAAGCTTTTATATCAGTGCCGAAATCTATCTTTTTCCTATCCAATTGAAAAACCTATGCATTTTGGATGACTGGCTTTTTGTCTGAATCTCATCCAACCAAACACGTCGAAATTGGATTCCTTGTGTCACTTGCCTAGGAAAATTGGATAAAGACGCCAGCCAAACACCACCTTATTGTATAGTTGTATTTTGAGGTTCCTCGTGTAACAGTAATATCACTATTTTACATAAAAGCTCCCTAATATTCTCTCTCTCTCTCTCTCTCTCTCTCTCTCTCTCTCTCTTACTTCATAGTAACATCTAAAATATCAATTTAAAGAGGAATAACACTACCCAAGTGTGGTGGTTCAGTTGGTAGCATGGGGATTGAGTGGTGGGAGAGGACCTCGGTTCGAATCCCACCAACACCATCTGGGGAGAGACATAAGTATCGTAATCCTTGGACTCGCACCCAGTTTAAAAAAGAAGAAGAGGAATAACACATGATGCAAGGAAATAATAGTAAGTAAGTGAGTAATAACGCTGAAAGTCGCTTTTCGGAAGAAAAGTGCAGATACCGGTTCTGCTAGTCAGTATAAATGCGTACCGAAAAAGTATCCCGGAAAATTATAATAAGTGTATTATAATTACTATAATAATATGTAGGACTTATAAAATGAGTTTCAAGTCCAGATAATGAGAACTGGTACTAGAAACCGGTACTGGCTTGGAAAAGCGCGTACAGAAAAAGTGCTCAAAAAATTATAAGAAAAATATGATAAATCTTAGAAAATCATGTAGTTTCATAATCCAAAGTTTGGGATTAAAATGCTAAGCGTAGCAATTAAAGTTAATACTGTGTGTTTAAGTGCGTTTGGGCTATAAATAGGCACACTTGGGCACAAAACCCTAAATAACTACTGCATGTACGTGGCTTAGGTGAGGGTGGCTGACCAGAATAGTGTCCAAAGGCCTTCTTCTCCATTTTTTGGCCAAGTAATCACCTTTTGCTTGGTTTCTTCACCTCCAAACACTTGAGCCTTGTGTGAGTGGCCTTGTGACTGTGTAGAGAGCTTGTGTTCTGAGTTGAGAGGCTGTTGGAAGTCAGCTTTGAGGGCTGAGTTGGAGAGTTGAGTTGTGGGAACCTTGGAGTTGGCTTGTTAAGCTTCAAGGTGTGTTCTTTGTGGAGAAAAGACCAACCTTCAATTTACATTTTCGTGTGCAGAGAGAGACAGAACCTTGGAGTGACCTTTTGAGCTCCAAGAGCACCTCTTGTTGGCTGGTTGAGCTTTGGTAAGCCTTGTCACCTTTGGTCTTGAGTCTTTGAACTTAAAAATGAAAGCTTGATGCATGTTAAGGCTTAAAGATGATAACTTGTTGTTGGGTAATGTTGAACACACCTAGAAATGCATGTTTAGGTGCTTTAAATCGTTAAAAACCCAACCTTGGAAGGATATCTTCACGAAATGCATTTTTTGCATTCTGTCGTGAAATATCCGGATATGTGCCTGATGAATATCTGGACATGTGATATCCGGATATGGGTTTTGAGTATCCGGATATTAGATATCCGGATATGGGATTCTGGATATCCGGATATTGCTTATCCGGATATGGTCCCGAGGAATATCCGGATATTCTGGGATTTCGTAGAACAGTAGCTGTGCTGTGTGTACAGTAAGCTATTGGGGGTTTGGGGACCCTAGATTGATGAAGTTGAACTTCTGTTTTAATTAAACTAAGGCAGAATCAAGTGATTAAGGACTTATGGCTTGGTATGGAGCCTTAAGACGTTAAACGTGTGAAAGGCGTTGTCTTAATATTGTATGCTTGTGGTGTATGTTGTTGATGTATTGTTGGTCCATAACAAATTGTGAATCTGCTGTGTTTGGACTTTGAACTGTGGACTCTTGGCTTTTGGAGTTAGCTTGCGAGGTAAGCTTTCGTGTCCTCGGTTTAGCCATGTTGTGGTTCCACCATGTCCCATGGGGGTATGGTTTATGCATGTTGTGTACATGCTTTTGGATATTTGATATGTTGATTGAACTTTACATGTAATGGCTTTTAATATGCATGTGTTGTTTCATCTTGACGGGAAGCCTGAGTATGTAGCGCCATACAAGACGGTGTACTGGGGTGAATGCAAGTGGTACTTGCACGGTGTGTAGGTGATAGACGTATACCTGCACTGTCTCTGGCCACTAGATTAGTATTGACACACATGGCATGATTATCTGCTGCATTGCATTGTTTTAGAAATGATAAATGATAAACTGCTTTTAAACTTATATTGCACATGTAAGTGAGCTTAGGGTGGAAGATCCTTGAGGACCCACTGACTTACTGAGATTTCTAGATTAGAGATCTTACCCCACGTTTGGGGAATGCTTATTTCAGGATCAGGTAGTATGGGTACTGATGCCTCAGGCGGCAGGAGGCCGAAGCTTAGCTGATTATGTTGTTTCTGCTTATTTGTTAGCATGACTGGATATTGATGCTGATTATGTTTTATGCCTTTTATCATTATGTTGTTGTTGAGACTGATGTTGGGCATGTTGCCTTATTTGAGTGAGCATGAGGATTGTCCATGACACTTTCTGTTAGTACTTTTTAGATTGGAGTTGTATAAATTGTTAGATGGTCCGGTCTATATTGTTGTAGTTCCGCGACTAGAGCCACACTTATATTATCTATGTTATGAGGTATTTCAGTTAGCTGTTTTATTGCAATTACATACAGGCGATGTTTTATTAATTGATTATTAAGCAAGTTGGTAATGTTAATGGCATCATAATTGGAAAGAAAAAGTAATTCCGCATTTTTAATTAAGCGCAGCTTAATACGATATTATGATAACATTGTCGGATATATACGGGGTGTTACACTAACCAAACCTAAAAAGTACAATATTTTGCTGTTCTATTATCATTGTAGAAACTCAGTGAAGTAATTTTCTTTTTCTTTTTTGGTAGTCAGTCAACTAGGGGTGAAAGTGGGTTGGACTAGGCCAAGCTTTGTCTCGAAAAGTTCAAGTCTGTGCCAAAAAATTTTAATTTAGCCTGACTCAAGCCTTGTACGAGTCTAACTATTAGCCTGACTTATCTCGTTTATAAAAAAACAAATGGCTTGGTCTGCCCGTTAGCTTGTTAATTTTTAACTTTCAAGCATAACCATGAATCAACTTCACACAATACTCAAATTCTGTTGCTAAACCAAAAATCATAATTTCAACGTCCAAACAGAATCATGAATCACAACAAAACTCATCACAATATGCATTTAAGTCACTTTTAAAAGCAAAATGCTTAAACTAAATAACATATATTTCATCAGATCCAACAAACAAATCCATATTATGTAAATTAAAATAACTACATGAATCCTACAAACACATCCTGATGTTTGTAGTAAGTATAACCTCTTCGAAAAACCTTTTAATATATTCTTATACACAATCTAATATGCTGAGATATTAGTTCCTCCTACATAAGAAATAAAGTCATATTTGTATTAAAATATAATCGAATATAATTGAGTCATAAATAATTGCAATTGATTGAATATATATCTTTTGTTTTTTTTAAGGCGTACTTATTATATTTTATTATATTTAAAATAAATAGTACAATATAGGCCAGACCTTGTGAAAGTGGGCCTACGACCTATTTATTAAACAAGATTTTTCAAAGCTCAAGCCTGACTTATTTTACGAAATATACTAAGTCAGATCAGATCTGATGTAGGCCAAGTCAAAGGCCTTTTTGGACTGGCCCGACCTGGCCCAGTTTCACCCTTAGTCAAGTAATTTAGATAAGAGAGAAGATTTACAAAACTTTGATTATTACAAAACAAATGTAATTTGCACAAGAGTTCACAAAGCAATAAGGCAATAACGCCACCCCTTGTATACTAATTTATTTTCACCATGCTCTGTCTACACAGCAGGTAGAAGCCGGAAAGTTACGGGGATATCATGACAAAAAGATGAGCAAAATCATGAATTGAAAAAAAAAGAATGCAGTAAATAAATAGGTCGGGTGGTGGTAGGACTGGATGGTGGTGCGTGACAGTTCCATGCCTTACTCTTTAATTAGGTGAGAAAGGAAAGCAAAGAAATAAAAAGGAAAAAGGAAGAGAAGAGAAGGGAAATTTTAGAATGAGAGGGTAAGTAATGAGTTTTTTTTTTTTTTTTTCCCATTCATTAGATGTTTATTTTTTTAAAGAAAATATACCAAAATTAAGGAAACTTTATATTCACAAAATTAAGAAAATTCACACGATAATCATTCATTTTATTTCCTAAATTTTATGAAAGTCACGAATAAGATAAACTTTCACTTTTATTTACAATGTTCGAATACTCTTTTCCTTGTTATATGTTCTTTTCAATTCAAACATATCCATATATAATCTTCGGCTTTAAAAAAATTTCACAGCACTTGTTAGCGTTGTCATACATACGTATAGTCGTATAGACAGAAAAAGCCTACACATTCATGCCCGTCGTACAATGCGCCCTCTTCTAGCCATTTATGTCGGGCACGATTTCGTGATGCCAATTTGCAAGACACTTTTACAGGTCACATTTGCTCGCTAATAAATTTATTCTAAGACTATGTACTTAAAAAAAAAAAAAATTATTCTAAGACTAAGGGGGCGGGTCCCATCCCCGTTGATCCCACCTTTTCAGATAAATTTAATTGGATAAGATTATACGGTTATTGATGTAAATTCGATTGTCGTCCATGGACATCTTTCGTGTGTTTTGGTGGGTAAGAGTAGGTGGTGGATAAAAATGCCCAATTTTTTTTTTTGGAAAAGTTTATAAAACTCCATGTGGTACTCCTTTGAATCAATTATATCCTGTGTTTTTTTTTAATCGCTTAATTACTTGTGATTTTTTTTTTTTGTCATCTCTCTCTTCCTTTACATTTCTCTCTTATTAACTCTATACACACTTTTCCCTTTTTTTAATCGAAAATTAACTAAGTATACATATTCTATCTTTCTTAGAAGAAAAAAATAACGCGATAAAAATAAGATCAAATATTATGAAAATTATAAAAAAAATAAAAGAAAAAAATAGTAAAAAAAATTAAATGTGTCACAATAAAAAAAAAAGAAAATAGAATACAAACAAAAAAATAGAAGAAACCAAATAATGGAAGTTCAGTTGATGCAAGAGAGCTGAACAGGTGGGCGAAGAGAGCATGTATTTGATCCTCCACAGTTTTATTTTTGGAAAGATTTAAAACTTTAATTCTAGACCTTTCATGAACAGAATTGCCTCCGTGGAGGATATTTATGAATTATACAAAAAAGAAAAACAAATATATTAAAAATCACAACAGTGATTGAAAAGTCTAAAAAAAATAAAAGTAGTCCAAATGAAAAAAAAAATACTAAAGACAAAAAAATTAAGATAAAAAAGAAATAGAATAAAAAGAAATCATAGTTATGAGTTTCCAATATATTTAGTTTTATTTTTTCTTTTATTTTTTTCTGTTTTGTCCTTGGTCTACTTTATTTTTTTTATTTAGATATGTTTGGCCTTTTTTCTATTTTTATTTTTTCCATTTCGAGTTTATTTTTTTCTGATTTTCTTCTCGATTTTTTTAGTCTTGTGCCACCCCATCTACTGAAGATTTTTATAAAAAAAAATTATAAGAGAGAGAATAGAATAGAGATATAAAAAAGACCAAACATATTTAAATAGAAAGAATAAATAAATCAAGGACAAAAAAATAGAAAACAATAAAAGAAAATATTTTGAAAATTCATAACTGTGATTTATTTTTCTTCAATTTTTTTCATATTCTATTTTATTTTTTATATATTTTTTATTTAGACACATTTGATTTTTTTACTATTTTTTTAGTCTTTTATTAAGTGTTCTATTTTTTCATAATATTTAGTCTTATTTTATTTTCTTTTTTGTCACTTTATTTTCTTCTTCTAAAAGGATAGAATGTATATACTTAGTTAATTTTCTAACAGTGTCAAGGAGGGGTATGGATAAAAAAATCATAGGAGATTAAGTGATTAAAAAAAGTATAAGAATGTAAGTGATTCAAAGCAATACCCAAAGGGATTTTTTTTTTACTTTTTCCCTTTTTATACCATTAATTGTTAATTTTATTTTTATTAATATAGGCGGATAATGTTGTTGGTTAATTTCTAGGGAATGATCCGTTTACAATTTTTTTTCATAAGCTTTTATAAATTACACTATGTACTTCTGAAAAAAAGTCACAGGAGATTAAGTGATTAAAAAAAAGTATAAGATTGTAAGTAATTCAAAGCAATACCCAAGGGGATTTTTTTTAACTTTTTCCTTTTTTTTATACCATTAATTGTTAATTTTATTTTTATTAATATAGGCGGATAATGTTGTTGGTTAATTTCTAGGGAATGATCTGTTCACAAATTTTTTTTTATAAATTTTTGCAAATTACACTATGTACTTCTGAAAGTACATAGTGTAACCTAGTGTACTTCTGGGAGTGCATAATGTAGTTTGTAAATAAAAAATTTGTAAATATAATTCTCTCCTAATTTCTAAGGGATAAGTACAATCTACCGCATTATTGAATGTATTCAAATTATTTATTTGGGATTTCATATCAGTTATTTTTACAAAAGTGTGACTATAAACAAAGTGTAGACCATTACTTACAAAAGTGTGACTATAAACAAAGTGTAGACCATTACTTAATAAATCATAAAAGGAGGGGTATGAGGTAAATAATTATATTTGTCCCATACCATTGCTTCAATGTCAATATCTAAGGATGTCTTAATAAGATTGAAGCACATCATTTTGGGCTTTCTTATCCCGAGCTTGTCACTGTTATTGAAGACAATGGGTGATATTAAATTACTAAGAGATTTGAATCCATGTATAAAGCAGAAGAGATAGATGATCAGAATTATCACTGTGTAATAATAGAAAAATTAGAACAGACTTACTTGTCATATAGTTGAGACAGAATGATGAAAATATGCAGAATCAGAGGAATAAAAATCCGAGCCTACCAGTCAACAGCCCACACTGATGCCAAAGGTTGATAGACACTTGTCTCCCAGGATAGAACGGATTTCGTCTGAAGAGTGGCGGCACTACCAGTCAACAGCCCAAACGAACACAACAAAATGACAGAGGAAATCACACCGGAGTATGAACAGGAATATGCAAACCGGAAGGAGAAAAATTCCGGCAGAGTTTTAGTGCAGGAAAAATTGGATCCATTTTCTGAAGGTGTCAGTGTCTATTTATAGACAACGTAAGGTCATGTTTCAAAAAGCACCTATTCGACGACGAAACAACACATCCGTTGGACACGAAAAGACACATTCGTTCAACACGAAAAGACACATTCGTTCAACACGAAAAGACATCCATTCAAGGATGAAACAACATGTCTGTTAGGATGAAACAACATGTATGTTAGGATGAAACAACACATTCGTTAGGATGAAAAGATACATTTGTTTGTCGACGAAAAGACACACATTTTCACTACCAAACTTCTTATTCATAACCAATAGATTGTCTACACAATTTATATATATAAATTCCAACAATCCCCCACATGGATAAGAAGTCAATTCATCGTGACTAGAATGCATAAGAATATAAATGCAAAATGTAATTTCCTCAACGAGAAACAACTGCATCGAGATGGGTGGAGTTACCTTTGAACCTTCTCTAGTGAAAACCTATCAAATATACTCGGTCAATCGGTGGTCTAGGTCGACTTGAACCGTCAACCTTTAGTGTATACCTAGACAATAGAAGTCACACAATTGCTTCTCTAGCATTGTTGGTCCTTTGTTGCGCCCATTTTGGCCGTGGGACACCTGCCTGGTTCTGCGAGTGTTTTAGAGAATCGGCCTTTGAAAAATTCTCATAGAAGCGGCCCTCACTTCACACTCACATAGGTGATTTCTTGTGATGTAACTCACTATACATCATCTGAACACAATAGAGTAAGAAATCATTAAAAGCCTAAGTGCTTACCCTCATAAATACACTATCTTGTCTTAGGAATGAGTATGAGTTTAAAAACTCCACAGTGTTTGAACAGTCGACCATCACTTAGTTGTCTCTTTGAACCTAGTTCATGAGATCTCCCCTCTTCTAGGTAGAGTTACCGCAACGCTCAACAATTGATAGGCCTTAAACCCATTCCTTTCGACAAATTTTAAACCAACTCTTTAGGAATCCCTTTGGTTAACTGATCCGCTATGTTCTCTTTAGACTTAACATAGTCAATTGTAATGATTTCATTCGAGAGTAGTTGTCTAACGGTATCATGTCTACGACATATGTGTCTAGACTTACCGTTATATATGACGTTCTTGGCCCTTCCAATAGCTGCATAGCTATCACAATGTATGCATACGGCTGGTACCAGTTTTCGCCAATTAGGAACATCCTCAATAAAATTACGAAGCCATTCGGCTTTTTCACCGGCTTTATCTAAAGCAATAAATTCTGCTTTCAGGGTTGACCTTGCAATACAAGTCTGTTTGGATGATTTCCAAGACACAACACCCCTACCAAGGATGAACACATATCCACTTGTGGATCTAGTGTCATTAGAGCCGGTGATCCAATTTGCATCACAATACCCTTCTATAACTGCAGGGTATTTCTCGTAATGCAAAGCAAAATTTTGAGTATACTTCAAGTATCCCAAAACTCTTACCATAGCTTTCCAATGATCTTCATTCGGATTACTAGTAAAGCGACTTAACAGACTTACTACATAAGCAATATCAGGTCTGGTGCAGTTCATAACATACATAAGACTTCCAACACTTGAGCATATAGCTTTTGTTCTGTAGCTTTACTAGTGTTCTTTAATAAGCTAAGATTAGAATCTACAGGGTTCCTTACAGGGGTTATATTCATACTTTTGAATTTCTCATGAACTTTAGCTATATAGTGCGCCTGTTATAAGGCCAACCCTGCAGATGTTCTATGGATTTTAATACGTAGGAATACATCTGTTATCCCCATATCTTTCATATCAAACTTACTCTTAAGTAACTGTTTAGTAGCTTTAATCATTTGATTATTACTACCCATGATCAACATGTCGTCTACATAAAGACAGACAATGGCAAATCCTTTTTCAGTATTTTGAACATAGACACATTTGTCGCATTCATTAATTCGAAATCCATTTGATAACATAACTTTGTCAAATTTCGCATGCCATTGTTTTGGAGCTTGCTTTAACCCGTAAAGGGATTTTATTAAGCGACAAACTTTTCGTTCTTGTCCTGGAACAACGAAACCTTTAGGTTGTTCTAAATATATCTCTTCTTCTAGGTTGCTGTTTAAGAAGTCACAGCGGTCTTAAAATCCATTTGATGTATTTCTAATTCATTCAATGCAGCTACCGCGATCAACATCCTAATGGATGTGATCCTTGTAACAGGTGAATAAGTATCGAAATGGTCGAGACCTTCATGTTTCCTATAGCCTTTTACCACAAGCCTAGCTTTGTATTTATCAATAGTGCCATTTTCTTTCATTTTCCTTTTGAACACCCACTTACTTCCTAAAAGCTTATTGCCAGGAGGAAGATTTACCAATTCCCAAGTGTGGTTGGACAAGATAGGCTCTATCTCACTATTGATAGCCTCTTCCCAGAATAGTCCTTCCGGGGACGTTATAGCTTCCTTATACGTCCGAGGCTCATTTTCTAATAAATATGTCATAAAATCAGGTCTAAAGGATGTGGCGGTCATTTGCCTCTTGCTACGTCTAGGTTCATCTTCTACATTCTCAACAGGATCAGTATCAGTTGTAGCATCCCGAGGTATCACAACCTGATCATCATTATTACCACTTGAATCATGTATTTTCTTATACGGAAATACGTCTTCAAAGAAAGTAACTTTTCTTGACTCAATAACCGTATTAATCTGAAACATCAGATTTATAAACTAGAAATCGATAATCACTACTATTAAGTGCATAACCGATGAATACACAATCCACGGTTTTAGGTCTGATTTTAAACCTTTTAGGTTTAGGAACCGCAACCTTAGTCAAACACTCCCACACTTTAAGATAATTCAAGGTAGGTTTCCTACCTTTCCACATTTCATAGGGGATGTTCTTTATTTTGTTGTGGGGTACCTTACTGATTATATATAATTTGCCATTAAATGACTTTCCTCCACAAACCAGACATCAACAAGATCATTTTATTTAATGTCTGGGTCTTTCTCTCAGCAATCCCATTGGATTGTGAAGCATAAGGAGCCATCATTTGGTTTGTAGTACCAAACTCTAAACAAAATTTCTCGAAGGAGCCATCATACTTTTCCCGTCGATTGCTCCTTAAGCATTTATTTTTCTTACTAAACATTGTTTGGCTATAACACATATACCAAATAATAAATTTTAATTTAACCATAAAATGATACACAATCATCACATCATTTATGACATTAGAAATAAAACATATAATTTGGAATTAAATAAATTCAATATTTGACCACTTTGGTCATGAAGAAATTTATCATACTTTAATTCCCAAATGCAAATATTTTGCAAACACGGAGAATTTAAGATTCCACATTTTGCATTCTCAAAGTTATTTTTCCTTTCATGCAAAAACATAATTATTATGTATTGTTTGCAACATTGCATTCAATAAATATTCTAAAAAAATGCACAATATATATTAATCACGTATTCAATATCAAATGCCATCTAATTTACCAGGTAGATCATGTACCATTGCATCAGATCATGGAAATGGTTACTCAATAGAAATATGTGTTTGAACATAAAAGTTTGAAACACGAAGACCAAAACAAAAACTAAAATCGATATATGCATTTGTGCTCAACTATCAAAGTATCTTAATCTTTTTTTTTTTTTTTGATAACAAGTATCTTAATCTTAATATATAGAAAGGAGAACCAAACTTTGAAAACTTTGCTGACGTGTCACTTCCTCCTTATGACTTTTAAGTCATAACCTCCAAAAAAGAGAGAGTTTCTTTTAAATCATTATAAAATACTTGGTGGCAGTCAGCTGTATTAATGATGTTCTCAATTCAAAATTCGAAATTGAAATTTGAAATGGGTGGAAAGTGTATTAATTGAAATTGAAATCAGTCACCTAACAATTAAGTTCCCTCCACTATTTTCTGCATTGGTAATGGTGAAATGTATTCTTCAAGCTAATTTTTTTTTTTAAATAAATAAATTACGACTTTGCCTATAAATAGGGAAGTGTTGCTTCTTTTTTTTGTCTTGCTTGCATTTTTTTTTTCGTTCATGTGTGTAGGGATTGTTCTATTGGTATAATTTTCTGTTTCTTTATGAACAAACCCTATGAATTCATTTTCATAAATTTTATACTGACTGATTTATTCATTTTTCAGGATGGAAGGATTCATAATACTGCCACCACATCTCATTTTCTCAGTGCAGCGGTAAGATTTATTTATTTTTTTAAAAAAATCATAACAAAATTTTCTTAGTGCATCTCATTGTTCTTTGTTCCTTTTGGATTTGTGAATCTGAACTTTTTTTTATTGAATAATGTTCGAAGCTTTGCGTTCAAAGATTTGCGTGGATAGATCTGCATCTGTTATGGCTTTAAAGTGAAAACAGTTTAAAGGTAAAATCATAGGATATTTTTCTTAGATCTGATCTACATCTGTTATGGTTTTTTTATTTTCCCACTTCTCTCTCATTTTTCTTTCGATTCTTCCAATTCATCTCTTGCAATCAATCTTGAACCTGAGATGGATCGGTATTTTGTTTATCTTTTGTTAGAGCGGGTTGGTCATGGAAGTAGATTTGATGATCATTTGTTCAGCAAACGAGCTTGGAAGCATATGTCCTCAATGTTCAATGCGAGGAAACAAGTGAACAATTGTCGTCCTTACGGTGAGTTCACTTTCAACTATCATACTATTTGAAAGCGCATGTGGAGTTTGCAGATCTTCAGAGAAAAGCTAAACTTGCTGTTGTAAGCTGTGAAAGACTGAAGAAGATATGAGTTACCCTCTTTTGATTTTTCAATTTTGAAGCTTCCTTTTTTTTTCTTTTTCTTTTTCTTTTATTTGAATATGTATCACACAATTGTGGCTCCATAATAGCGAAAAAGATATATTATTATATATTCTTTCCTTTTCTTATTTATTTTTTTATTTTTTATTTTATGTATGACTTTTATTATGTATCCTTTGTATATCCTTCTTATTTTCTTTTTATTTCTCTAGCGAAATTAAATGTGAATAAATTATTGAAATTAAATGTCTACGTAAATGATAAATCATATTTCGCAATCATTCTTGGCTTTATAATGTCCGATGATTTTATCTAGCTTTCATTTGACGTATAATAAAAACTAAGTAAATGTCTACGTTAATAAAAAGGTTAATTTGACTTATAATAGCCTACCAAAAAAAATTGACTTATAATATTCTTGGCGTTATTATTGCGATTCAGGAAGAGTCTTAAAGTATGCATGTCATTTTGCGATTCAAGCAGAGAAGTACTGTTAGTGCTCTTTTGGTTTGTATTCTTTTTTCAATTTAATACATTTTTATTATTAATAACAAAAATATTAATAATGTTTTTATAATTCTAAATAGTTAGTGCGAAAATCAACATTAATTAGTGGTAGACAGGTGCATTAATATCCCACTTCTTTTTTAGAATTCAAAATTCAAAATTGTATAGGTGGGGAAAGAGTTTAACATCTTTTAGTGAGAGACAGCTGTATTAAATTTCTATTATTTTCTACATGAGAATTGTTAACTCTCATTTTAAAAAATATTTAATGCTTTTTTGCATATTTATAAAAAAACCAAAAGATCCCAAGAAAAGAGTTCAGCATTAATTAGTGGCAGACATATGCATTAATATCCCACTTTTTTTTGAAATTTCAAAATTTGAAGTTGATATAGGTGGGAACAGAATTTAACATCTTTTAATGAGAGACAACTGTATTAAATTTCTATTATTTTCTACATGAGAATCGTTAACCCTCATTTTAAAAATCATTTAATGCTTTTTTTATATTTATCGAAAACCAAAAGACCCAAAGAAAAGAGTTCAACATTAATTAGTGGCAGACAGGTTCATTAATATTCTCTTCTTTTTTTTTTTGAAATTTCGAGATTTGAAGTTGATATAGGTGGGAAAAGAATTTAACATCTTTTAGTGGGAGACAACTGTATTAAATTTCTTCTATTTTTTACATGCAAATTGTTAACCCTCATTTTAAAAAATATTTAAAGTTTTTTTTCTATATTTATCGAAAAATCAAAAGACCAAAAAAAAAAAAGTTCAGCATTACTTACGCTTTTATACTAGATATAAAATTTAAATTCACAAATGATTAAAATTAACATTGATTTCTTCTCTCTCTGGCGTTTGGTACATGAAAAAAATTTATTTGTTCGGGAATCTTAATTTTCAAACATATGATTTTTACATTCAGTTTACGAAAATATCCGAAAATTTAAAATTTAAAAAATTCAGTTTTCCGAGAATCCTATAAAAACCCATTACCAAACGACCATAATGTCTTATATCTCGGGAATGAGAGAGAGGAACTAACGTAGGTTACGCCATTGAAGGAAAGGAAGGGCATAAATATCATTAAAAGGAAAAGACAGCCGGTTGGGTTTTAAGGTGTAGGTGAGGGCTAGACTTTAGGAATTGAAGTGGGAGCAGACAGGCTCATAAGAGAGATGAAGTTGAAACGTCTAGCTAGGTTCTCAGCCTCAGAGGTGAGTGTGAATTGTGTGAACTTCGAATAGATGGTGAGTGTTGTAGTGGTTGGAGGATCATATATATTTGAAATTTAAATGAAAAAATTGTTATACCCCATGTCCAAACTTTTACAATACCAACGCAACAAGGATTAATGACATTTTAAAAAAAGGGGTTAATCGGGTATAATTACAATCTGTTCGAAGTTATAAAAACTGCACGAAACGTCATTTTAAAAAAGGACTTTTACGTTTTATGCTGAAGTCCAATCTGTTGACCTACATGCTAATAGTTACGGGTAAGTGAAATGTCATTTTAAATGGCATTTAAGTAGGTAAAGATAACATATATGAAAATTTAATGTACAAATTTAATGGAATATGTAAAGACATAAATCAAACAATATTAATAGTTATAAATGTCATTTATTATCATTGCCACCTAAAACGTAATTGCCGTTGCCACTATAAATGGATTTTCTGATTCTTGAACTGAAATGACACACTGTAATTGCTCAACAGATTCAATGGGATCTTAAATTGCAAAATAAAGGCTAAACAGTTTAAATTAAATAAATAATAATTTACTCTAAAAATCAAATTAAAATAAATGAAAATTTAAGTGAACCATTTGTTGGTGGCAGACAACTCATTCGATGTCCCACTGCTTTCTACATTGAAATTTTCAAATTAATAATAACTCATTATTTTCTGAAATATTTATTTTAAATTTCGAATTGAATTTTAAACTTTGTAGTGGTGGGAAAACATTTGGATAATTATTGGTGGCAGCTCATTTATTATATCATTACTTTCTATATGGATTTATGCCTAAGGTTTGGATGAGAATCTAACATTTACACTATATAGGGATTGTGATATTTCTGTAATTCTTTAGAAAGCACTTTTAAGTTTGCACTTTTACGTTTAATAATGAGTTGCCAATTCAATGAATAAAAATGGAAAATTGTTAATGCATATATGAATGGAATCCTCATAAATATAGGAGTTGCCAATGCTCATAATGATAAGATGGAAAATGAGAAATAATTATACGAGATATAGAATTTTAAAACAGATGAATGAAAAACAATCATACGATATAGAATTTTAAAACAGAAGAATGAAAAATAATT
>NW_026898018.1:0-42241 GCF_033153095.1 Gastrolobium bilobum | reverse complement strand
TTTTTTTTATAATATTATTAATATTAATTATCACATACCTGATATAGTGGGTTGCCTCCCACTCAGCGCGTGTTTAACGTCACGAGCCTGACGGTTCTTACTCAACTTACCTCTATCAAGTCAACCGTAAGAAGTTGCCTGTCCACAGCACTTCCAATGTATACCTTTAATCTCTGACCGTTGACAGTAAAGCTTCGTTCATAATCCAAAGGACAAATTTCCACTGCTCTGTAAGACTTCATATCCTTCACCACAAATGGTCCAGACCATCTGGACTTTAACTTCCCAGGAAATAACTTCAACTTGGAATTGAACAGCAGAACTTGATTACCCACCTTGAAATCCCTGAATGTGATCTTCCTGTCATGCCATAGCTTGGTCTTTTCCTTATATAAGCTTGCACTTTCATATGCAGTAAGACAGAATTCATCCAGTTCTTCCAATTGAAGTAGCCTCTTCTCACCTGCTGCTTTTGAATCAAAGTTTAAAAACTTAACAACCCATAATGCTCTATGCTCCAATCCCACCGGAAAATGACATGCTTTTCCAAATAACAACTGAAATGGAGACATTCCAATAGGAGTCTTGAATCCTGTACGGTATGCCCACAAAGTGTCATCAAGTTTCTTGGACCATTGAGTCCTGGCATTCCCAACAGTCTTTTCCAGTATTCGCTTAAGTTCTCTGTTAGAAATTTCAACCTGACCACAAGTCTGTGGGCAATACGGGGTACTTATCTTATGCCTGACTCCGTATTTTGCAAGAACAACTTCTACCAACCGGTTGTCAAAATGTGTTCCCCCATCACTGATTATGGCTCTCGGGACTCCAAATCGCACAAAGATATTCATTTTCAGAAAGGCGATCACAACCGGAGAGTCATTAGTTTGTGTGGCTATGGCTTCAACCCACTTTGACACATAATCCACTGCCACCAGGATGTACTTATTTGAGTAGGAAGAGGGAAAGGGTTCCATGAAATCCATACCCCAAACATCAAAGATTTCCACATCTAGTATATTGTTTAATGGCATCTCATGTCTCCTGGATATATTACCAGTCCTCTGACAGTTGTCACAAGCTTCCACATACTTCCTGGCATCCTTGTACAATGTTGGCCAATAGAACCCACTCATCAAGACTTTTGCTGCAGTTCTTTCACCTGCAAAGTGTCCATTATAGGCTGAACCATGACAGTGCCATAAGACATCTTGTTGTTCCTCCTCTGGAATACATCTTCTGATTACCCCATCTGAACACCTGTAGACGAGGTATGGTTCATCCCAAATGTATCTTCTTACATCATGCAAAAATTCCTTTCTCTGTTGCCATGTGAAATCTTCAGGCATTGCTCCAGCAGCTTTGTAATTTGCAAAATCGGCAAACCACGGTGGGGTATTGATTTTCAAGACTTGATCCTGCACCAACTTGGAAACAGTGCTTATGGCCAGTATTTGCTCATCTGGAAACTCTTCTTTAATCACTACTTCCGGTCCTTCTTGCAAATTTTTCTCTGTGATCCTGGATAAGTGATCAGCCACCAAGTTTTCAACTCCCTTTTTATCTTTGATTTCCACTTCAAACTCTTGTAGAAGTAACATCCATCGGAGTAACCTGGGTTTAGCATCCTGCTTAGTTAACAAATACTTCAAGGCTGCATGGTCAGTGTAAACAATCACCTTTGACCCTAGCAGATATGACCTAAATTTGTCAAATGCATACACAATAGCCAATAACTCTTTTTCTGTAGTAGCATAATTCTTTTATGCCTCATTAAGAATTTTACTGCCATAGTAAATGACATGCAATAATTTGTCTTTTCTTTGGCCTAGTACCACTCCCACAACATAATCACTTGCATCACACATCAACTCAAAAGGCAGTGAAAAATCAGGTGCCATGATTATTGGTGCAGTGATCAATTTTTCTTTCAAAATATTAAAAGCATGCAGGCAGTCATCAGTAAACACAAACTCTTGTTCCTTCCCCAACAACTTGCATAAAGGTTTTGCAACTTTGAAAAAATCTTTTATAAAGCGTCTATAAAATCCTGCATGACCAAGAAAACTTCTCACACCTTTGACATTTATGGGAGGGGGAAGTTTCTCGATAACAGAGATTTTGGCTTTATCCACTTCAATTCCCTTTCTGGACACCTTGTGTCCTAAAACAATACCTTCTGTCACCATGAAGTGACACTTCTCCCAATTCAACACAAGATTACAATCTTGGCATCTTTTTAAAACACTATCCAAATTTTCTAGACAGGCATCAAAAGTAAGACCAAATACAGAAAAATCATCCATAAAAATTTCAATGCATTTTTCTACCATGTCAGAGAATATGGAAAACATGCACCTTTGAAAAGTTGCTGGTGCATTACATAAACTAAAAGGCATTCTCCGGTATGCAAAGATTCCATAGGGGCAAGTGAATGCAGTTTTCTCCTGATCTTCTGGAGCCACAACTATCTGATTGTAGCCTGAGTATCCATCTAAGAAACAGTAGAAAGCATGTCCTGCCAATCTCTCCAGCATTTGGTCTAGGAATGGAATAGGGAAATGGTTCTTCCGGGTTGCTTTGTTGAGTCTCCGGTAATCTATGCACATTCTCCAGCGAGTGACTGTTCTTGTGGGAATTAATTCATTGTTCTCATTCCTCACGACAGTCATTCCTCCTTTCTTGGGCATCGTCTGTACTGGACTCACCCAAGCACTGTCTGAGATAGAATAGATCATCCCAGCATCAAGAAACTTCACCACTTCCTTCCTCACTACCTCCTTCATAGTAGGGTTAAGTCTTCTCTGTGGTTGCCTCACTGGTTTAACCTCATCTTCCATCAATATTTTATGAGTGCAGAAAGAAGGTTTAATACCCTTAAGGTCTGAAAATAACTAGCCCATGGTTGTCTTGTTCTTTTTTAGCACCTCAATCAACTTTACTTCCTCCCCTTCGGAAAACAATGCATTGATAATGGTTGGGTAAGTTTGATCATCTCCAAGAAACACATACTTGAGATTTGAAGGTAGTTCTTTCAGTTCTACCTTGGGTGCTCCCTTAGGGATATCATCAACTTTCTTTTCCAACTCTTCAACTTCTGGTTCCTCCTGATAACATTCCACACTTGTCTCTTCCTTGAATTTGTCTTCCTCAAGTGAAGAGTTTCCTCTCCTATCACTTCTTCCACAACCTCCTGTATGATATCAATTCTGAAACAATCCTCCACATCAACAAGATGTTTAATAGCTTCAAACACATCTATGGTAATTGTTTCTTCATTTACCCTTAACATCAACTTCCCTTATTCAACATCAATTAGGGATCTTGCAGTGGCTAAAAATGGTCTCCCTAGGAGTAGAGGATTTTCAGTATCTTCCTCTTCCATATCAAGTATAACAAAATCCACAGGGAAGATGACTTTATCCACCTTTACCAGAACAACTTCCACCACACCTTCTGGTCTCTTAATTGATCTATCTGTTAGATGTATGATGCTTCCCGGCAAGTATACCAATCGCACAAGTAATATAATGATAAGAAAAGTTTGTCTCCACAGGGATTGTGATCGTATATCAATTAATAGTCCTTTCAAGAATGGAGGAATTCAAAAGGGTTTGTTTGTGACAAATAATGTCGATTTGAGTAAAATTAAAAGTAAAGACTTATTTTTGGGATTTTTCTGTGATGAAGAATAAAATTGAAAATAACAATGAGAAGTGATTTGTAAAATATGAGAAAAGCATTGTAGCTAGGATACACTCACCAAATGATTACCGCTTATTACTCTGGATTGATTTACAATATTCATTCATAAAATTACTTAGATAAATTATCTAAAGATATTAATAGTTAACCCTCAATTTCTTGCAAGGTTAACCCTTTAATCCTAATTGAAACCCCAATTCCTTGCAATATTTCTCATGGCATTAAGCAATGAACGCAATAATTTAAGCATACGTAATTAAATACACATCTATTCCTAGCATGCATATAAATTGTTATCCTACCCCCTTTCAAGATCAAAACCCCAATATTCCTATCTAGGGTTCTAACCCTCAAACTATCATCAACTATCATATTGATCAATTCTAATAAAGAGAATATAAAATACGCACAGGATAAAGATAAAGATAATTTATATAAACGAGTAAAAGTAAACCAATCCGTCGTAACAAGGGTTCACATAGGGTTTGTGACCCTAACTACAATAAAAATAAACTAGCCAACCATAATCATGGCTAAAAATCCAATATTCAATAAAATAAAAATAAAAAAGAAGATGAAGAAGAAGAACTTGATCTCCAGAATCCTCTCCGAGCACCACCGTCGTCTTACTTCAATAGAATAGGTCTGGTTCCTCTTAATTATGTCACGAGGATTCTATTTATAAGTCTCTTTCATTCTTCCAAAATTACCCCCAGACAACACGGTGTAATTTTTCCCGCAAACCGGCGCCGGTATGGCGCCACTAGGCGCCATGCTTCTGTGCTAAAGTGAAAAGTCGGACAAAATTTCTCAAAAACCGGCGCCAGTATGGCGCCACTAGCGCCACTCCAAAGTCACCGCTGTAGAGTACGAAAACCGGCGCCAGTGGGCGCCATTGTGGCGCCACTTGGTACCAAATCCCTGGAGACAAAGCGATGCACACGAACCGCGCCACCTTACGCCAATTTGGGCACCACTTTGCAACCCGGCGCCGTCTTGCGCCATTGTGGCGCTAACACGCGCCAACGCTCTACCATTTGGCCCACGAACTTTTATGCATCATTGAATTTCTAGCCGAGTGGAGTAGATCATAAGGCTTTTCGTAATTTCCATATTTTTTTCTTCTTTTACCTATATAAACACAATAATAGGTGAGAAATATCATTGACATAAAAAGAATCAATATAATAAGCAAATACGTATTTAAATTGCTCTTTTATGACTCAATTCTTATCAATTTCAGCTTAGAAACTACATCTGCCAGAGGCACATCAATGTAGGACAACATTAGTGTCTTTCAATTTGTTAATCCCCAAAGCTCTAAAGACAGACAATGGAATCAAATTGATACTGTCCCCCAAGTCACAAAGTTTTTTTCCTACTTCCACTTCTCCGATAGCAATAAGAATGCTGAAACTGCCTAGGTCCTTTAACTTTGGAGGACGTTTCTTTTGAATCAAGGCACTACACTCCTTCGTTAACGCCACAGTCTCACCATCTTTCAACTTCCTCTTCTTAGACAACAGATCCTTCATAAATTTTGCATAATGAGGCATGTTCTCCAAGGCTTCAGCAAATGGAATGTTGATCTGTAATTTCTTGAAAATATCTAAAAACCTTGCATAATGTTGTTTCTGAATTTCTTGTTTCAACCTCTGAGGATAAGGAACTTTGGCATATGGAGACAGATTAACTGGCTGGTCTTGCTTGTCAGCCATTTTCTTCTTCTCCCGCTTCATCAACTTCTTGGGTGAAGAATTGTCTTCCACAACTACCCCATCTTCTTTCTTATCTTCCTTAACTTTTTCTTTTTCATCATTTTCAACTACAACATCTTCAACAACAACTTCTTCCTCATTTTTCTTTTCTTCCACTTTCTTCTTAACCGATTGAAGCACAAGCCCACTTCTTGTAATAATGGACTTGCAATGCTCCTTTGGATTGACCATTGTATCCTCAGGGAACTTTCCCTGTGGTCTCTTAGATATCTGTCTGGATAATTGACCAATCTGGGTTTCCAAATTCCTGATGGATGCTTCTTGGTTCCTGAATGATGTTTTTGTCTCTTGCATGAATACAGAAGTTTCTTCTCTGAAAGAATTTGACCCCTGAATATAATCTTGAGTGGTCTTTGATAGCTGGGCAAAAGCTTTCTCCCATGCAGAGGTATCACCTTGTTGTGAAGAATGTGATGGAGGAGGATGCAGTGGAGGATTCAACTGATGATTAGAACTATAACTGAACCCTGGGTGTTGATTCTTATTCTTCCATGGTGGAACATACAAGTTTCGCCCCTGGTTATTATGGTTCCTCTGATCATACCATACCCCATTCACTTCTGCTTGTTCGCCAGATCCCCCATAATCACAATCATCTGTAGCATGGCTCTTCCCACAAATTGCACACACATAATTAGTGTCTACAGAAGCAACCTTCTGACAAGATAGCTGCTTAGTGAGAGCATCCAACTGTTGTTGTTGTTGTTTTTGCATCTACATCATCTGATCATTCTTGGCTAACAGAGCATCATAACCATCAAGTTTTATAATCCCCGTTCTTCTGTCATTCACCGGAGCATTGTCAAACTCTTGAGATGCCAGAGATTCAAATATGTCAAGTGCTTCTTGAGGAGTCTTGGTTGTCAATGAACCACCAGTTGTAGCATTCACCAATGTCCTAGTGTTTGTTGTCACCCCTTGGAGAAATATTGCTGCTTGATTCCACACTTCTATACCATGTTGTGGACATTTCCTCAACAGTGTCTTGAACCTCTCCTAGGCTTCATAGATAGACTCTGACTCTTTTTGCTTTAATCCTGTGATCTCTTTCTTCAATTTTGCCCTCTTAGATGCTGAAAAGAACCGGGCTAAGAACTTTGTCTGAAGATCATCCCAAGTTGTAATACTCCCTTGAGGTAATGACTGTAACCATCTTCTTGCATCATCCTTCAGTGAATGAGTGAACAACCTTAAAAAGATGGCATCTCTAGTCACACCATTGATCTTCACCGTATCGCTCAAAAGTAAGAAATTTTCAATGTGCAGATATGGATCTTCTGCACTTGTACCAGCAAACGGTTCCTTCTGCACCAATTGTACCAGTGCCGGTTTCAACTCAAAAATATTAGGCTCCACA
Source organism: Gastrolobium bilobum (assembly GCF_033153095.1). Taxonomy (NCBI): domain Eukaryota; kingdom Viridiplantae; phylum Streptophyta; class Magnoliopsida; order Fabales; family Fabaceae; genus Gastrolobium; species Gastrolobium bilobum. The sequence goes on along the minus strand of NW_026898018.1, from coordinate 35,401 downwards.
GTTGGTCGAACAACACTCCCAATCGGTGGAATGACTGTGGGAGTCATGTAATCTCCCAGTGTCCTCTGTGGTGGTGGCACATGATTTTCTGCCATGACTTCTTCCTGAATTATCACACTGGCTTCACCCCTTTCTTGTAGCTTTCTTTGTCTTGCTGCCTTCCTGTTCTTCCTAATTTTCTTTTCTAATTCTGGATCAAACAACAAAGAGTTGGGATTAATAGTAACTCGCATACACCAGAATTGGAATTAACAAAACTTCACACAAAAATATAAATTGCTGAAAATAAAAGATTCAATCTCAAATATTAATGGTGTTTGTCAATGTTGAAGAACAATTCCCCGGCAACGGCGCCAAAAACTTGTTGCAACTTTAGCAAGTGTACAAGTCGTACAAGTAATAAAATGATGAATAAAGATCGTTCCCACGAAGATTTGTGTTCAAACACCAACTAACCATATATACTTAAGTTGAATCAAACAAAAAGTTTTTGATTGCATTGATAATTGTCACCAGAAATTTGAATTGTATTAGAACTTGCCAAAATAATAGAATATGAACTATAATTTTAAAAACAAGTAGTTAGAAATCAATTTCCCTCAAGCATGAATTTATGTAAGAATCAATTCCATTATGAATTATCTTTCATGTGGATTTAATCAACCTTTTTCTTATCATCAAGATGTAATCTCTTACTATCCTGATTGATACATTAATCAAGAACCCCAATCCCTTGGTGATTCCCTTCTTAATACATACATTCAACACTAAGATTTTAAAGATTACATCAGAGTCCTAGCATCAATCCCTTGGATACTAGAACACTGATGATGAAATTACCAGTTGTAGAAATAATGTAAACATTCCTGTTCGACACTACTCCTTTGATGGAAAGAATTGATACATGAAACTTCATATCATCACATAAAAGAAACTCATAATATTCAATCAACTATACATAAATCATCCTTGAGTTCCATTGAAATCAGACTACAAAGGACTCTACTCAGACATAATAAAAGAAATAACAAGAAAAGAGGAAAGATCAAACTCCATTGTCATGATGTTGAGTCTTCAATCTTCAATCACAATTACATAAGTATACTAAACTAATACAAGAACTAAGTCCTAAAGAATTTGGAAAGTCAGAGAAAATGAAAAGTCATATCAGAATTTATCTGACAGGATCTGTTCAAATGTGAAGGCCCCTTGCCTTTTATAGTTTTCAAATTACAACTGAAAATTAACCAAAAACTGACTTAGGCACTAAAACGTTCCCTGTTGGACGTTTTAGCACTCAACTTTGACGATGCGCAACTGCTTTCAACTGTTTTCAGTGCTAAAACATTCTACTTGGACGTTTTAGCGTTCACGACCAGAACCTTCTTGCACATCAGAGCGCTAAAACCCTTGCAATTGACGTTTTAGCGCTCGACACCAGCAATTTAAGGCCTCAATATGCCGCAGCGCGCTAAAACGTTCTCCTTGGACGTTTTAGCGCTCAACACTTAGCATTATCCCATTCTTCAGAATCTTCTTCCTTCTCTCTTTTGCTTCTTGAGCTTCATTTCCCTACAAGAACAATAATTGTCAATACATCTTCCAGAACTTGTATTTAGGACTTTCCAGGACATTGACCCTCTTTTCCATACTTTTAATCATACAAATTAAGCTAATTCATGCTTAAAAACATGATGAACTAAGGGTTTATCACAAGTCAAACACTTGGACACATACACAACTATGTCCTTCTTCATTCCTGGCCACCAGAAATTTCTCCTCAAGTCTTGATACATCTTTGTCGCACCAGGGTGGACAGTAAACTGGCCTTTATTGGCCTCTGCCATAACCTCTTCGGTCAAAGGACCTCGAGGAATCACAATCTGCTTCTGAAACAACAGAAGTCCATCCTCATTCCAAGACACACTGTCTTGGTTCTTCACGTAGTCCAGGCACTCTCTCTGCACTTGCGCCTCTTGGATCTTCTCCATAAGCTCGTTCCTAACTCTCACAGTCTCCATCTCGAGAAGTGAACCCCCAAACAAGGAAGTCACTTTCAGATCTCGAAACTTCTCTATGACGTCGAAGTCACCTATCGTCAAACTGGATAAACTCACGAATTTCCGACTCAGAGCATCGGCTACCACATTGGCCTTGCCAGGATGGTACTTCAACTCAAAGTCATAGTCCTTCAGAAACTCCATCCATCTTCTCTGCCTCATGTTCAGATCCTTCTGATCAAACAGATACTTCAAGCTCTTGTGGTCACTGAACACAACAAACTCCATACCGAACAGATAATGCCTCCAAATCTTGAAAGCAAACACAATCGCAGCCAACTCCAAATCATGATTCGAGTAGTTCTCCTCATGAGGTTTCAACTGCCAGGAAGCAAAAGCAACAGCTCTACCAGATTGCATCAAAACACAGCCAGCCCCTTTCCAGAAGCATCTCAGTAAAGCTTAAACTGCTCCTCAGGATCAGGAAGGATCAACACAGGTGAAGTCATCAATCTCTCCTTCAACTCCTGAAAACACTCATCACACTCGTGAGTCCACACAAATGGAGTCTCCTTTCGGGTAAGGCGAGTCAATGGGAGAACCATCGTGGATAATTCCTTGTTGAACCTCTGATAGTAGCCTGTCAAACCTAAGAAGCTCCTCATTTCCGTAACTGTCTTGGGCCTCTCCCAATCTAGCACAGCTTCGATCTTGTTGGGATCCATTGCGACTCCTTCTGATGCAATCACATTCCCAAGGAACTTGACTGATTTGAGCCAAAACTCACACTTAGAAGGCTTAGCATAAAGCTTTTTCGCTTCAACACTTGCAAAATAATCCTCAGATGCTCCGCATGTTCCTCCTCAGTCTTGGAGTTAATCATAATGTCGTCAAGAATGCGATCACAAACTGATCCAGATATGGCCGGAAAATCATGTTCATGTAATCCATGAACAGGTGCATTGGTGAGTCCAAAAGGAATCACCAAATACTCAAAATGACCGTATCGTGAATGAAACGCGGTCTTAGGGACATCCTCCGGCTTCACCCAAACCTGATGGTATCCGGACCGGAGATCAATCTTCGAATACACGCAAGCACCCTTGAGTTGATCCAACATATCATCAATACGAGGAAGGGGATACTTGTTCTTGATCGTCACCTTGTTCAACTGCCTGTAGTCGGTGCACACTCGCATTGTCCCGTCCTTCTTCTTCACAAAGATGACCGGTGCTCCCCAAGGAGACACACTCGGCCGAATAAAATCTTTCACTGAAAGATCCTCAATATGCTTCTTCAGCTCTGCCAACTCCGGTGGCGACATCCGATATGGAGCTATTGAAATAGGCCCCACACCAGGCAACAAGTTAATAGAGAATTCTATCTCCATCTGAGGCGAAAACTTAGGAATCTCCGCCGGAAACACTACGAGGAATTCCCTCACTACAGGAATACCAGTGATATCCTCCTGTGTCCCACTCACCAAACCTTCCAACATGACATAACCAAATGCCCCTGCTCTCAAGGCCTTCCTAGCCTGCAGCAATGAAATATATGGCGAGGAACTAGCTGTGGAATCACACGGAGACATCACCACGCGCTTTGCACAGCAATCAATTAATGCACAGTTTCTGGACAACCAATCCATGCCCAAAATAATCTCCAAGTTGGCCATCGGCAATCCTATCAGATCTACCGTGAACTCACGACTGTCCTACTGAAACGCTACATCGCGATGTACAGTGGTAGAATCACATATTTCTCTGGTGGCGGTGGTCACCCGCAATGGTGGAGAAAGCACAGACATGGGCAGCTCAAGCCCTACAACAATCGGGGTTGCAACAAAAGAATGCGTAGCCCCGGAATAAAATAATACATCAACAGATGAATCACCAATAGACATAGTGCCTCTGACAAGGTTCAGAGCTCTATCAGACTGCTGGCGATCCAACGTGTACACACATCCAGTAGTAGGTGGCACTGCAGGTGCCGAAGTAGATGCCAAGGGAACCATCTGCAATGGTACTGCCTGAACAGCTGCAGCTCTCGCCGTCGACGACAGACAGTCTCTGGAAAAGTGGCCCTCCTTGCCACACTGAAAGCATACTAACTGCCTCGAAGCACAACGTCCCACATGCTCCTTTCCGCACCCCAAAAATCTCGGAGTGGAAGGAGGCCTCGCAAAACTTCCCTGCTGTGAAGAAGTAGTCCTCTTGAACTGACCAAGCGCCTGCCTAGTCGCAAACTGTTTTCCCTTTCCTTTCGGACCAAACTTCCTGTCTCTCCAGGAAGTGGGAGTGGAACTATCAGTCCCCTTCGTCTCCTCAATCTTTGCCTTCTTAGCCTTGCTTGTAATGCATACATCCTCAATGTCCTTACACTGCTGAACCAGTGTACCAAAATACCTCGAAGCAGCTCCATCAATATGCTCTGCAATAACCTCACTATGTCCCCTGCGGAACTTAGCAGTCAAAAACATCGGAGTAGGCACTGCCATCCGAAAGTGTGCAAACTTCACAAGTTCATTGAACTTGGCCAGGTACTCGTCAACAGACAACGAGTCCTGAACCAACCTGTCGAACTCCCCCTGCTTCCTCTCCTGCGCGTCATAGGGGAAATACCGACCCAGAAAGCAATCCTCGAAGAATGGCCACGTCATCACATGACCCTGCATCTCATAAGCACGAGAGGTGTTCATCCACCACTCATGGGCATCGCCCTCCAGCATGTAGGTTGCAAACATTAGCTTCTGCGGATCAGTACACTGTATAACCCGGAAGATCTTGTCCAGCGATTGCAGCCATCTCGCCGCAGCAATGGGATCCAAGGACCCATCCAAAGAAGGTGTCTTATGCTTTCTGAAAGCGTTCAGCCTACGGTCGATCACGTCACGGTCCTCAGCAGGCTCCATAAAGGGTTCCATCACCCCAGTGACATGAGTAACGCTACCAATGTGACTCAAGCTCTCGTCCTGAACACTAGGTGCAGGCGGTGGCGGTGGTGGCGGTGGAGGTGGTAGCGGAGGATACTGGCCAATAACAGGACCATCCCTTATCTTCTCCAACATAACCCTCATCATGGTAATGTTTGCCAGCCGATTTTCCTCAAGAGCATCCTCTGTGGCCTTCTGGTTTGCTTCTCTAGCGGCGTCAATCATTGCCACGTTGGCCAATCTAGTGGCCTCCTGCATCTCAGGCAATGCAGTCAGGATTGGGTCGGGTTGACCCTCAACAGTCTCGCGAGTTCTCCTGGATCCTACCATGACTCTGCACAAGTTACACAAATTATGAGTTGATCAGGCCCACGAAATGTGATCACATATGCATCATTATAATAAGACTCAACGGAGCAAACACACAAGACAGAGACAACCAAGCATCCTAGTTATTGCAATACATACAGGCTTTTCTCTCGAACCATTGCTCTGATACCATAAAATGTAACACCCTGTATATATCCGATTGTTATCATATCATCGTATTAAGCCACGCTAAATTAAAAATGCGGAATATCTTTTTCTGTTCAATTATGACGTCATTATTCATTACCAACTTGATTACTTAATCATTTTCAAAACATTGCCAGTATGTAAATTGCAAAAGACAGCTAACTGAAATACCTCATTAATTAAATAACAGATATAAGTCTCTAGTCACGGAACTACAACACGTAGACCGGACAACCCTAATAGTTTATACAACTCAGTTAAACTTAAACATAACAGAAATCAAAGTGGCATGGACAATCCCCATGCTCACCCAAATAAGACAACAAAGCCCAACAAGAGTCTCAACAACAGCAACATACTAAAAGCAAGCTAAAAACATAACATCAACAGATATATCCAGCATCCAAACATGTCAGCATATAAACAGCAATAACCATCAAATAAGTTCTGGCCTCCTGCCGCCAGAGGCATCGGCCCCCAAGTTACCTGAACCTGAAATAAGTGTCCCCAAACGTAGGGTGAGATCTCTAAACAAGAAATCTCAGTAAGACAAGGGGTCCTCACGGATCTTCCACCCCAAGCTCACTTACATGTGCAATATAAGTTCAAAAGAAGTTTATCAACATTATTTCCAAAATAGTGCAAAATGGCAGAAAATCATGTCATGTGTGTCAATGCTATAATATACTGGCCAGAGAATTGCAGGAATACGTCTATCACCCACACAGTACGCGCCCTACCATACTTACCCTTAGGATCACATCCCATCGGGTGAACACCACATACATATCATAAGCATTTGCACTTAACAACTCAAAAGCATTTCAAATATCAAAGCATGTAACACAACATGCATATAACCATACCCCCATGGGACATGGTGGAACCAACAATGGCTAAACCGAGGACACGAAAGCTTACCTTGCAAGCTAACAATCCAAGCCAAGAGTCCAACCAATGCTCAAAATCCAAACACAGCAGAATCACAATCTGATTTGGACCAGCAATCATATCAATAAACATAGCTCATAAGCATAAACATAAAGACAACATTTATCTTTTGTGTTTTACGTCTTAAGGCTTCTCACAAAGCCACAAGCCCTTAATCCCTTGATTTTGACTTAACTTAATCATTACAGAAGTTCAACTTCATCAATCTAGGGTCCACAAACCCATAACTCAGTTCTGTATGAACAGTACATTTACTGTCCTCGAAAACCCAGAATATCCGAATATTTCTCAGGGGCATATCCGAATATCGCATATTCGGATATCATATCCGGATATCCATATTCGGATATAAACAGACCCCATATCCGGATATCAATATCCGGATATTTCGCGACAAAATGCAGTTCTGCATTTCGCGAGATATCCTTCCCAAAGGTGGTTCATTTCGTGCATACAGAAGATCAAATATGCGATTTAAGGTGTGTTTAACATTACCCAACCTTAAGTTATGAACTTTAATCCATTACATGTATGAAGGTTCCATTTTTAACAAGGAAACTCAAGCACAAAGATCATGATCATACCACAAGCTCAAAGCAGCAAAGGATGATGCTCTTGGAGCTCACTTGAAGCTCCCAAAGTCCAGCACCCACAAGGACACGAAAATGATGATCAAAAGTGGTTCTTTCCCACTAAAGGTCACTCCTTGAACTTCAAAACACCATAACAATGGTTCCTTTAACCCTCACTATGAAGTCAGCCCTTACCCAACACTCACAAAGGTTCAACACAGAGAATGAAGCACCCTCACACCCTCGCAATGCCCACTCACACAAGGCTCAAGTGTTTAGAGATGAAGAATCAAGCAAAGGTGACAACTTGGCTCAAGAAATGAGTAAGAGGCAATGGAACAGTAGAAGGAAGAGCTGGTCAGCCACCAACCCACGTATTCTGAATGTATGGCCTAGGGTTTTGGGCCAAGCAAGTCTATTTATAGCGGTTTAACACTTAAATACACAATATTAACATTAATTGCTACGCTTAACATTTTAATCCCAAACGTAGCATTCTGAACCTACTCAATTTTACAAGATTTGTCATATTTTTATTTTATTTTTCGTAGCACCTTTCTGATACGCGCTTTTCCATAGCCAGTATCAGTTCTGGCACCAGTTCTCATTATTTTAACTTGAAACTTGAAATCACAATCCTACATATTATTCTAGGAATATTCATGAACTTATTATAATTTTCCGGGATACTTTATCGGCAGGCATTTATACCGACTAGCAGAACCGGTATCTGCACTTTTCGTCACAAAAGCGGCTTCCAACATTATTACCCTCTTACTACAATCATTAAAGCCTCATAATAATTATTAGGGTCAATTATGGAATTATTTCCTAATTTCACATAATTAATTAATTAACTTCCTTAATTAACGGTACGGGTTCTTACAAACAACATCAATATTTATACTCTACAAGTATACGACATAAAGGCAACGCCTTTCCTATGCGTTCCAAGTCTTAAAGCTTCTCACAAAGTCACAAGCCCTTAATCCCCTGATTCTGACTTAACTTATACAGAAGTTCAACTTCCACAATCTAGGGTCCACAAACCCATAACTCAGTTCTGTATGAACAGTACCATCACTGTTCACACAAACCCAGAATATTCGGATATATGTCGGGGCCATATCCGGATATCCCATATCTGGATATCACAGAACCCCATATCCGGATATTTTGCGACAGAATGCAGTTTCTGCATTTTGCGAGATATCACTCCAAAGGTTGGGTTTTTAACCCATTACTACGCCCAAGCATGCATCTTTAATTACTTTTAGGCTCATGTTCTGGTGGGTTACTTGTTAAACTCATTAAACATGTCAAGACTCCATTTTTAGCTAGGAAAATCATGATCAAAGGTGGTGACACTTACCCAAGGTTCTAAACAGCAAACCAAAGGCGCTCTTGGAGCTCACAAGTCAGCTCTAAGGTGCTGACTCCAAAGGTACATGAAAATACCACTCAAGCAAGGTCCTTTTTTTCACAAAGAATGCTTCTTGGTGCTTCAACAACCAAAGGAAGAATCCCAAAGCACACAACTCAGAAACAGCCCCTTCCCAACACACACACAGCACCCTCAACTCAGAAGATGACACTTTTCACACTCACCCATGCTCTCACCCAAGTGTTTACTTGTTTAGAGGTGAAGAAATTAAATCAAATAGGTATCTTGGAGAGTTTTTCATGCAAGGGAGGCCAAGGAATGGAGGGCAGTAGCTGACCCTTCAGCAAAACTCACGTAGGAAGCCAATATGGCCTAGGGTTGTGTGTAAAATGAGTATATATAGTCACTTAAGTCTTAATCGCACTATATTAGAGCTAATAGCTACGCTTAGTATTTTAATCCCAAACTTAGGATTCTGATCCTACTCTTTTTTCTAAGATTTATCATATTTTTATTTTATTTTTTGCAGCACCTTTTGCGGTATGCGCTTTTCCATAGCCAGTATCAGTTCTGGCATCAGTTCTCATTATTTTAACTTGAAACTCGTTTTATAAGTCCTATATATTATTATAGTGACATATACACTCTTTTCATAATTTTCCGTGATACTTCATCGGTACGCATTTATACCGAGTAGCAGAGCCGGTATCTGCATTTTTCGTCAGAAAAGCGGCTTTCAGCATTATTAATCACTTACCAATAATATTTAAGCCTCATAATAATTATTAGGGTCAATTATGAAATTATTTCTTAATTTCTCATAATTAATTAATTAACTTCCTTAATTAACGGTGCAGGTTCTTACACTTTAATGTTTCTAAAGTGAATGTAGATAAGTTATCTACATTCGCTCCCATAACGTCGTCGTTTTGCATTAAAAAATTAAAGAATTATAATGTTAAAGACCATTATAACCTTGAAATAAATTATAATTACAAAAATACCTTGATTTTCACCTCAAAATGACATCGTTTTGGGCTCAATGTAGATAAGTTATCTATATTGACTGTAGAAAAAGCGTACCTATATATATATAGGAAAAAAATATTTCTACAACTACTTTAGATAAAGTTATCTATAACTACCCGTTTTTAACTAAGTATGACCGGTCATACTTAGTTATAACAATAAAGCTGTTTTTTTTTCTCTTTCCTCAGACACTGTCGACTGACGTGGCAGAGAGAGAAAATGTAATTTTAATGTATGACTGGTCATACTTAGTTAAAATAAGGTAGCTATAGACAACCTTATCTAAAGTTGCTGCATAAATGTTTTCTCCATATATATATATATATATATATATATATATATATATATTATAATTTTTTATTTTTTATTCTAAGATCCTAGTCATCTTTGTGGTGAGTCAAGTATTTCTATATTCCCACAACCCAGGTGGAGGAAGGGATCCATATAAGTATGGGACAAATCTATAATCGAGGGCGCGACAAATATCAAGATTAAATCCTTGCTTTTTTTTGACAATTTGTCTAACCTTAGAGCTGATATTATCACTTCAGTGAACTCTCCATTTATAATTGGGAAAAGTTCATCAATATCCACACGGTTTATTCCAGAATCATTTATGTTTTTATAATTTTTTTATTATCATATATATTCATATGATTTGTAAAAGGGTATATCTTTTATTATATATGCCGCTGTAATTATTTACTTTTTACAAACTACAAGAACGTATCTGATAAACAAAAAATCACATAAGTATATGTGATTATAAAGCAAACCACAATGACATTTGTGAACTTTTCCCTTTGTAATTTAATATTTCATTGCTACAAAAGATTCCAAGATTAATAATTGACGCATTTGAACTTTAAATATACTAATTTTACCTACTAGTAGTTTGTAATCCACTAAAAATATAACTTGAAATTATTCGTGTATAACAACAATATTCTGTGATCTTAAAAAATATAAAATAATTAAATGACTTATCTGATCTTGTTTTGTTTTTTATGATGGGAAAGCATGCTTTCTTTGACATTCCGCACAACCCAAAATAATAGACATAAGTAGTAGCTAATGACTTCAACAGAAAGTTTTGGAGACTGATATCTTTTTTCTGGATAGGAATCAATTATTTATTTATTTTTTACCAATATTAATCCGTTGGTTTTTTTTTTTTCAAATGGTTGTTCTCAATGCATAGATAGTAATATTATCTTCAAGCAAACCCCCAATGGTAGCTCAGTTGGCAGCTGAGCTCTCAAGGGATTAATGAGGGGCTAGCCCAAACGGGTCGTACCCCGAGGGCATGGTGCCCGTAGAAGGTTGAATGGGGATACCTCCTGGCAATGTACCAAACAGGAGCATTAATGAACTTTTCCCTAAATTATTTGCACTATCACGTATTAATTGCTAATTTTATAATAAATAATTTTTTTTATAATAATGATCTGAATTTAAAATGAAAAAATTGGTAAGATAACAAATGACTAAAATTTTTTTTTTTATGTAATTTTTTTTTTGGTCAACTGGGGAAGAAAACCCCAGAGAAATCAATTCAAATAAACTTTGCGAAAATTACAAATAGAAGATAAATCAGCCAAATATCAGGGGAGGGTTGGGAAAAAACACACATTATTATCTATATGGTTGTCAAAAGTTTCAATTTGGTCCCATAACTTCTTTTTATCATTTGGTCCCTAAAGTGTAGAATGTTAATTAATGCGGTCTTTTATTACAATTTCATCACCACACTCTATATAAGAGGGCAAAATACCAATAAGCCTCTTTAATTTTGTTTATTTTCAACTGTTATACATAAAGTTTGTTTCATAACATATAATCTCTTTTGAGCTTTAGATTAGAATAAATAACATTAGATTAAGTTGGTTTTGAAAAATCGTAGGTCACGCGGCTAAATAGTTGAAAATCGTGGCTAAAGTTCAGTTTTAAAACAATTTAACCAAGGTGAAAAACATGTTTATTCAACCTTCTATTTTTTTTTATTATTATTTGAGTTCATCGAACACCAGTCATAACTAATTTAAAATAAAACTAATGTTGATATCTTTTGAGAAAGGTTAAAACTGGGGCAATTCATTATTATTTTTTTAAACTCAAGTCCTTCTCATTTGACCTTTGAGAAGTTAAAGCACACAAAATCTAACATTTTTCATTCTAACCCAAACCTGGTTATTTGTTACAAAAATAAACTTAATATAGAAAAATTAAAAGGGAAAAGTATTTCTCTAGTAATTGTAGATAAAGTTATCTCCAGTAAGCTCAAAACGATGTCGTTTTGAATAATAAGATTAAAAAAATAATGATAAAGATTAATATAACCCTGCAATATATTATAATTACAAAAAATCTTGATTTTCGCCTCAAAATGACGCATCAGAGATAACTTATCTCCATTGACCGGAAAAATTCTTTACCCAAATTAAAAATAGCTAAAATTATAAAGGGGGTATTTATAATATATTCTTCTTGAGCGTGAGATAAATCATTGTAGAATATATTAACGGTGTGTATGATAATTATTTTGACCTTTGACCCTGTTTACGGAGAGTATTTTGACCTTTGACACTGTTTATGGAGAGAATTTTGTTGTTGTTGTCGTCGTCATTTATACACTCGGAAACAAGAAGCTAAAAGAATTTTTTTCCCCTATAAATTTTGTTCCAAGGTTATCGATTACTTCTCTCGAACAGAAATATAAGTCGGTTTTATCTAACGCAATTTCAATCATTTTTATTTCCTATATTAAAAATAGTAAACAAAATATTTTTGGAAATATTATGATGAAGTTGCTCATCTCTAAAATATATAATCAGGATTGGATATCTTTGTGCATTGTAAAAAAAAACTGTTATCTTTCAATTTAAACCAATCATAATTATGTATAGAAACTAAATAAATATTTTCTCATTTTAACTAAAAATGTTTCAGAAATATATATACCTGTCTAAGAAATTTTGGTATGTGCAATTTTGTAACCTTCATCACGATTAATTATACTAAAGCCCTTGTCAGAGATGTTGGAATTTTTAATTCCTCTAAACTTTATGGTGATAACTATCACTCACAAGCCAAGATCCATCATACCAAATCATAAAAAAAAAATAAGAACAACATAAAGGTGGAGGAATACTTGTCTCCATTGCAGCGGAATAACTTTGATCTTGTCTCTTAGGGTTTGTAGTCTTCCTCAGTCAAATCACCCTAAAACCTTATTCCTTAGTGTGCCGTCTCTCTCTTGATGGGGAAGAGAAACTAGGGTTATTCATTTGACGTATTGGGGACCATAACCCTTATATAGTGTTTTTATCTTTATTGTTGCACCAATAAGCTCACATTATACCTAGTTGACCCAACACCGGTATCCACTCATTCAGCCCATACTCACTTAGGAATCTATTTGGAAATATTTAACTGATCACTTTAATTTACCAATATGTGACCCACAATAATTATTAGAAAATTATAATTTCCTAACAAGAGATATATACCTAAAACTAATAATACTTTTAGAGCTAAAACTTTTAATTAACACATACTTGATACTTGTTTTATGAATTAATAGATAATAATTAGATAACAAACTAGATTGTTCCTATCACCCACCCTGACCCCGTTTCTCTTTTTCTTTTTTTTGTTTAAAAAAGAAGAAGAAGAAGTTCTGATCACTAATTAAAAATATTACCAGAGTTGAGTAACTTCTTAAATATTTTTAGAAGCTTACAGCCGATATCTTTTAAATACATTTTAAATTTTTGTATTAATATAAGTAAAATATTGTAATAATGATATAAATTATAGTATACTATTTTAGTTTGTGTTATATTATTAATCTTATATGATATTCCTTAATTTCTAATGTACCCTATTGTTCTGGTTTGGTCGAATGACCTTGCCCAGCCAGCCCTAATAGTTGCCCGACAAGGCCACTACCACTCAACATGAGAAGCATATGACTCCTTTACACATGCATACCTTCACACTTCCCAAGCATGCATGACATCTTTTACATGTAAGGAGTCACTCAGCTTCACACCTAGTGGAGTTCATAGGGCTGAAAACAATTATGATTTTACATTTTGCCCACTTGTAGGGAATCTCCAACGTCTTATATAAAGAGACCTTGGCTCCCTACTTCCATCATATTCTCTATTCACTCTCTATTGATGTTATTATGCTGACCCCTTTACACCCTCAGCAAGCCTAAGGCTAGCACGGTGACTCCAGAGAGTTTCTTTTTTGTTGGTAAGTGACTCCAAAAAGTTTTAGTTTGTACCATTGCCTCTCTTATTTCTGTCAAATCAACATACTTCTCCCTCATGAGAAACAAATCCATACCTCATACTCTATTTCAGTTCACACATAATTTTAAAAATCTACCGCATTTATATACTGATGTCGTATAGTATTAGTGTCAGAATCAATGTGTTAGAGAATAATATAAACCATTAAAATGGTCATCTCCCAATACCTTAAGATTTTGGATTGAGATATTTATTTACATGGTATTAGAGCTTCAGTGACTATAAGGTTATGAGTTCGATCCTCACCACCCCCACTCGTGAAATTAAATAAGACTAGGTAAATAAAAAATTGAGCTTGTATAATATCCATGCTTCAAGCTCAAATGGCTCTTGTGTGAGGAGGTGTATTAGAGAATAGTATAAATTATTAAAAAGGCTCTTACCCCAACACCTTAAAATTTTGGATTGAGATAGTTTTTACTTAATGCTTTCTAAGTTATAGTGCCATGGTAGTGATTTTTTTTCTATGGTAACATAGATTTACCAGTATTCCCGCTGTACTAGGTTTCTCACTGAATACTTCTATTCCTTCTCGCGGTTCTCTTATTTCATGTACGTGTATTCATCAGAGACCACCAAGTTAATGAATTCTAACTTTAGCGTGACTAAGAAATGACCTCAACTTCTGTGGTAAAGTCTCACTTTCTTAATCTCGTTCTCTCTTTCCAGGACCATATATGGTACTACTAGTTGGGGTAGGTTCTTTATTTCTTTGTTGGCTGTTTTTATATCTGTTACAGGATTCAGCAGAGAGTGGTCCTCAACCATGTTAAATTGAAACAGACTACACGAATAGGTAAAGAGCATGTAATCTGCCTCTCAATCTTGTTCCTGCTTTCCTTTGCTAACTAAGTACACCTACTCTTCCACCCTTTTCCTTGTTTTTTTCATACTATATATTATACGTAGTCACTACATTGATCCCCCCCCCCCCCCCCCCCTCCTCCTCTTTCTTGATAATATATAATGAGCTGCTAAGCCACTATGATTGATCAAGCAGTGAAAGATTTTAATAAATTGCATTAGATTATTTGTTCAATTCTCATTTGTATATATCCAAATTTTTTTTTATAACGAGCTGCTACTTATTTTAATACCATACGTATTTGTCCCCCCCTCCCCATCCCCCTTTAAATATAGGAATATGTTATTCTACCTACTTTTTTTCTGCTTATCTTTGCCTACCACTCTCCAACACAATTAAATCATAATCTCAACTGCCTTTAACATTTCTCTTTCCTATTGAGATTCTCATATAATGGTATTGAAGAATAGTAGACAAAAGTAGGTAGAATAACCTATTTTTTACATATATATATATATATATATATATATATATATATATATATATATATATATATGGGTTCGTTTTTTTGACAGTTACTGCAGATAAGTTATCTGCAGTAAGCCCAATACAATATCGTTTTGAGGCGGAAATCATGGTATTTTGTAATTTTAATTTATTTCAGGGTTATTACAGTCTTTATAATTATAATTTTTTAATATTTCAATCCCAAAATGACGTTGTTTTGGGAGTAAATGCAGATAATTTATCTGCAGTAACTGCAGATATATATATGTGTGTGTGTGTGTGGAAAAAATTAATTTATGCCAATATATATAAGTTTAATATTTAATTTCAATCATTAATGTCATTTATATTTAACAGTTCTAATTTTTTTTAAGGGTTCGCTTTTTCTGCAGTTACTGCAGATAACTTATCTGCAGTAAGCCCAATACGACGTCGTTTTGGGGCGGAAATCATGGTGTTTTTGTAATTTTAATTTATTTCAGGTTTATTATATTCTTTATAAGTAAATTTTTTAATATTTCAATCCCTAAACGACGTCATTTTGGAAATAAATGTAGATAACTTATCTGCAGAAATATTTTTCTATTTTTTTAATTATGAGAACCATTAAATATAAATATGATTTACAACTAAAATTTAATTTAATTTTTTTTTATATTGATGTAAATTAATCGTGGCCAATATATATTATGCAAACCAAGAGTTAATTTTATGCTTTCCTGTTGATGAAGATAGATGTTAAAGAGTTCAGAAATAAATTGAAGCTAAACTTTGATTGGTGAAATTTGTTTTTACAGAACTTTTTTATTTCACAGTTCTTTATTTGTGAAATAAAGGACAAAAGGCCCAATACAAAGAAGATAGAAAGTCAACCAAACAAAAGTCAAATACCAATTGTAACACCCCGTGTATACTCAGTTTGTTATCATGTCATCGTATTAAGTTACGCTTAATTAAAATGCGGAATTAACTTTTTCTTTTCAATTATAACGTCATTATCGTTTACCAAGTTGATTACTTAATCATTTTCAAAACAACGCCTGTATGTAAATTGCAATAAAACAACTATCTGAAATACCTTATATATTAAGTGTGTATCTAGTCACGGCTCTACAACACGCAGACCAGACAATATCCTGATACAATTATACAACTCAATTAAACTTAAACATAACAAATTGATGTGGCATGGACAATCCACATGCTCACACAAATAACAACATACTCATCAAGTCTCAATGCAAACAACATGGTAATTGATAAGGCATAATCACTAAACAGGTAGTCATCATAAACAACATGTATATCAATCAACTACGCTCCGGCCTCCTGCCGCTAGAGGTCTCAACCCCCGAGGTACCTGAACCTGAAAATATGCCCCAAACGTGGGGTGAGATCTCTAAAAAGAAATCTCAGTAAGAGAAGGAGTTCTCAAGGACTCTTCCTCCCCAAGCTCACTTACAGGCATAATATAAGTTCAAAACAGTAATTTCAGTGCATGTTCATGTTAAGGATATATTTCATGACATTATAATCTCTTGCTCAACGAGCTAACATTTAACTCAGTAATCATGTGATGTATGCAAATGCGGTTCGACTGACCAGGGAACAGGATAGGGATTATGCACGTCTGTGATCCATCTAAACATAAAAAGTCGCAGTCTTATGCCTTACACACCAGAGTTGCTGTCTGATTATGTAAGTAACAACATCATTTTCATACATTACATTTAAACATAAGGTCGCAGCCTTATGCCTTACACACCAGAGTCGCTGTCTGATTGTGTAAGTACTCAGCAGACATATTCTCATATCTCAGGCATATACCAATACATATAACATTTTCATAAAAGCATACCATGCATATAAACCACCCTCCCATGGAGGTCGGTGGAACAAACAACAGATCAATCCGAGGACACGAAAGCTTACCTCGCAAGCTAACCGTTCCTACCAAGAGTCCACACTGGCCCAAGGTCCACAACAGCACCCTCACAGTTTGTTTATAACAGAAACAATCATCAATATTCATAGACCAAGGTTCCATTAAGTGATTAAAGCTTTCAGCTCATTTTAAGTGCTTTCAGGCAGATTCTGCAGGAGGTATTCGAATACTCCTCGATGAGTATTCGAATACTCCATGTCTCCAGAAAGTATCCGAATACTTTCACTTAAGTATTCGAATACCACATGGTATCTGAATACTTTCACCACAGTATTCGAATACATCAGTATTCGAATACTTCCACTAAGGTATCCGAATACTTTTCTTCCCAGAAAAGTATACGAATACTTCTTTAATGAGTATTTGACTACCTGCTGATGAGTATTCGAATACTACACGAAAACTATTCGAATACTTATCAATCAAAATGCAGAAACACGTGCAGTTTCTGCATAATCCTATTTATAAGGGTCCAAATTCGATTGGGAGTCCAATAACTCCACAAACAACAGTTCATTAACATGTTTTAGACATTGATTATCAGTCCTTAACTCAAATGGTCCAAGTTTCCCTTTTTAATGGATTAAACAAGCTCAAATCATGAAAATGCAAAAGAGGTGATCATGGTTTACATGCAAGGCTCCAAACTCAGAAAATAGGATACACAAGGAGTCCTCTACACAGCACTATGGTTCTGACCTTCAAAGACCACGAAAATGCAACACAAGGTGGGTCCTTTACACCAAAAGGAGGCTTCTTGAAGCCTAAAATGCCATGACCATGGCTTCACCCAACCAAACTCAGAAACACAGCCCCCTAAGCCTCACAAACACTGAAGCTAAACTCAGAATGAAGTATCCTACTTCCTCCCAAGGCAAGCCTTCACACACACAAGGTGTTTTGGTGAAAAGAACAAGAAGAAAAGTGGCACCTTTGGCTCACAAGTGGAAGGGGAGGTGGAGGTGGCAATGGGGAGGCTCAAGGCTTCTGAAGAAAATCAGAATTCACGTAGTAATGGCACCAAATCAGCCTAGGGTTTAGAGCCAAGCCTATTTATAGGCCCATTAAGTTTTAATCGCATTGTATTAGTGCTAATAGCTACGCTTATCATTTTAATCTCAAACTTAGAATTCTGAACCTAGCCATTTTTCCATGATTTGTCATATTTTTATTTTATTTTTCACAGCACTTTGCCAGTACGCGCTTTTACGAAGCCGATATTAGTCCTGACACCAGTTTTCACTATTTTGACATGAAACTTGACATAATAGTCCTATATATTATTCTAGGAATATTTCCATACTTATTATAATTTTCTAGGATACTTCATCGGTACGCATTTATACCGTGGAGCAGAATCGGTATCTGCACTTTTCGTCAGAAAAACGACTTTCAACATTATTAATCACTTACCATATTTATTTAAGCCTTCTCATAATTATTAGGGTCAATTATGAAATTATCTTATTTATCTCATAATTAACTAATTAAATTCCTGATTTAATGGTGCAGGTTCTTACACCAATCCTGCAAACCGAACCTATTGAAGCTCAATCCGCCAAAACTAGAAGTCTTAAGTCAGTCACGGGATCCTGAAAAGATGTGTTGTAGCCAAACCCTCCAGTCCTTCACCAATCATGCTTGTATACGAGTCACCAGATGGGACTCAAGAGCTGCACCATCACCTTTGGTGAGCACCACTATTGCTTTAGTTGAGTCACTTTCAATGATCACCTTTCTCCACCCTTTTGACCACGCCAACTCCACTCATTTTAGAATTCCCTAGAGCTTTGCTACTAAGGCTGAGCAGTAGCCGATTTTGTATGTGAAGCCACTAAGCCACTTCCCATTATGATTCCTAATCAATCCATCGCAAGGCCCGGGTTCCCCCTAGCAACACCATCTATATTTAATTTAATCAAGGAAACCTCAGGGGGTTCCCAAGTTACATGAATTTCCATGAACCTACATCTAGGGGGTTTATCATCTGCTTTCCTGTAAGTTTAGCTGATCTGTGAAGCAATCATTAAAATGAATGAGGCATTGTATCTCCTGTCAGGAAGGTCTTGTCCATGTACGTAGGCATTTTTCCATATCCAGGCTTGCGAGCAGGCCACAAAGAAAATCGTCTGCCAAGGGCTTTTTGACCATTTTGCCCTTTTTTAATTTAAAAATTACCACTTTGCCCCCGTCCTAAAACTATACACCAATCTCCATTGTTGGACCGTTGACCAAGCCATATACTCGAGTATATGACCTTATACTCGAGTAAATCAAGTGTCAAGAGTTTATACTCGAGTATATGACCCAGATACTCGAGTATTTGTTGTTCTACGCAATATACTCGAGTATATAGGCATGTAATCAAGTATATTACGCAAAAATTTTCTACAAGAATTTTCCAACGCATAGCTCTTGAAAAGTTATGTGGAATAAAAAAAAGCAAATGATTCAAACATCCGAGTCAAAAGTTATGGCCTTATGAAGTTTTACTCTAAAATTTCCAAAATTTGTAATGCCAATAAGTTTTGTAGTACCCGCAAAGCTCCTCCTCAAGTTACTCGAGTCAAGTCCAATATTATAACTATATGACTATAAAAACTCGTTTGATCCAAAAAATCTCGTGAAAAAACTTTAACCGTAAATTTTTTACTTTCCAACACTAACAAATGAGTTAAAAAAAAATTTCACAAGATTTTTTTGACCAAACAGGTTTCTATAGTCATATACTCATAATATTGGCTTGACTTGGTAACCTGAGAATGTGTTTTGTGGGTATCACAATTCACAAAACCTATTTGGCATTACAAAATTTTGGAAATTTTAGAGTAAAATGTAACACCCCGTGTATACCCGGTTTGTTAACATGTTATCGTATTAAGCTACGCTTAATAAAAAAAAGCGGAATATCTTTTTCTTTTCAATTATGACGTCATTATCACTACCAAGTTGAATTACTTACTTCATTTTCAAAACATCGCCTGTATGTAAATTGCAATAAAACATCTAACTAAATACCTCATTAAAATATATGATAAATGTGTCTCTAGTCACGGAACTAAAACACGTAGACCGGACAACATCCTGATAGTTATACAACTCAACAACAACATACTAACATCAATGTGGCATGGACAAACCTCATGCTCACCAAATAAGGCAACAAAGCCCAACAGCGTCTCAACTCAATAATCATCAAAAGTACAGTAAACATAAACAGCATCAAATATCCAGTCATGTCAGCATACAACATATATCAATCAACTAAGCTCTAGCCTCCTGCCACTAGAGGTCTCAACCCCTGGGTTACCTGAACCTGAAATAAGCGCCCCAAACGTGGGGTGAGATCTCTAAACATAAATCTCAGTAAGGCAAGGGGTCCTCAAGGATTTCTCCACCCCAAGCTCACTTACATGTGAATATAAGTTCTAAATGTAATTTACCATATCAGTTCCAAATCAGTGCAATGCAGCAGATAATCATGTCATGTGTGTTATAACTAATCTACTGGCCAGAGAAATGCAGGAATACGTCTATTACCCACACAGTACACGCCCATGCCGTACCTGCCCACAGGATCACATCCCATCTAGGCGAACACCACATACATATCATAGGCATTTGCACTTAACAGCTCAACATCATTTCAATAAATCAATACATGAAAACACATCATGCATATAAACCATCCCCCCATGGGACATGGTGGAACCAATAATGGCTACACCGAGGACACGAACGCTTACCTTGCAAGCTAACTATCCAAGCCAAGAGTCCACACAAGCTCACAGTCCACAAACAACAAGATCACAATATGTTTTAGACCAACAATCGTATCAATAATCATACTCTACAAGTACATGACGTAAAAACAACGTCTTTCCTATACGTTTCTTGTCTTTAGGCTTATCACAAAGCCATAAGCCCTTAATCGCTTAGATTCTGACTTAGATTAATTAATACAGAAGTCCACATTGACCAATCATGGGTCCACAAACCCACAATGCTATTCTGAATGAACAGTGCAGCTACTGTCTCGAAATTCCCAGAATATTCGGATATTTGTCGGGGACACATATCCGGATATGCATATCTGGATATCCATATTCGGATATACAAGACCCCATATCCAGATATCATATCCGGATATTTCGCGACAGAATGCAGTTTCTGCATTTCGCGAGATATCACTCTAAAGGTTCAACTTTTAACCCATTATAACGTCCAAGCATGCATTTTTATTCTCTTTTAGGTTCATATACAGGTTTGTTGATTGTTTAACCCATTAACATGGAAAGACTCAACCTTTAAACGAAGAAAACTCATGATCAAGGTTTAACAACTTACCCCAAGCTCAAAACAGAATAAAAGGGTGCTCTTGGAGCTCACCAAACTGACCCTGCAGTTCAGACTTCAATGTGCACGAAAATGGTGATCAAAGGTTGGTTCTTTCTCTTCAAAGATCACACCTTGAAGCACAAAATGCTAGAACAAAGGCTCCCTCAACCCACACCAATAAGTTAGCACCAAAAACACAAGAAAACAGCACCTCAAACTCAGAATGGCTGACCTTCCCCCTCACAAGTCACCCTACCAAGTGTTTACAAAGAGAAAGAGGGAAGAATCAAGCAAAACGATGACAACTTGGGCTCCCAAGAGGTGGTGGCAAGGGTGGCAGCTCAAACTCAGAAAATTCTCACGTAGAGAATGTTAAGTTTCTGACCTAGAAATTTGTGCCCACCTATATATAGTCTAATTAGTTTTAATCGCACTGTATTAGAGCGTATAGCTACGCTTAGCATTTTAATCCCAAACTTAGGATTCTGAACCCACTCATTTTTCTAAGATTTTTCATATTTTTATATAATTTTTTGCAGCACCTTTCCGGTACACGCTTTTTTTTACATAGCCAGTATCAGTTCTGGCACCAGTTCTCATTATTTTGACTTGAAACTTGAAAACACAGTCCTATATGTTATTCTAGGAATATTCATGCACTTATTATAATTTTCTGGGATACTTCATCGATACGCATTTATACCGAGGAGCAGAACCGGTATCTACACTTTTCGTCAGAAAAACGACTTTCAACATTATTAATTACTTACCATACTTATTTAAGCCTTCTCATAATTATTAGGGTCAATTAAGGAATTATCTCATTAATCTCATAATTAATTAATTAAATTCCTTAATTAATGGTGCAGGTTCTTACATTCACCCCACCTTTTAAGGTTTTTGTCCTCAAAATCAGAAACATACCTGTCTCGAAAATCAGGATATTGCCAGATGTAACCCCCCGTGTATACCCGGTTTGTAAACATGTTATCGTATTAAGCTACGCTTAATAAAAAAAATGCGGAATATCTTTTTCTTTTCAATTATGACGTCATTATCATTACCAAGTTGAATTACTTACTTCATTTCCAAAACATCGTCTGTATGTAAATTGCAGTAAAACATCTAACTGAAATACCTCATTTAAATATATGATATGATAAATGTGTCTCTAGTCACAAAACTACAACACGTAGACCGGACAACATCCTGATAGTTATACAACTAAACAACAACATACTAACATCAATGTGGCATGGACAAACTCCATGCTCACCAAATAAGGCAACAAAGCTCAGCATCGTCTCAACTCAATAATCATCACAAGTATAGTAAACATAAACAACATCCAATATCCAGTCATGTCAGCATACAACATATATCAATCAACTAAGCTTCGGCCTCCTGCCGCTATAGGTCTCAACCCTTGGGTTACCTGAACCTGAAATAAGCGCCCCAAACGTGGGGTGAGATCTCTAAACAGAAATCTCAGTAAGGCAAGGGGTCCTTAAGGATTTCTCCACCCCAAGCTCACTTACATGTGCAATATAAGTTCTAAAAGCAATTTGCAATATCAGTTCCAAATCAATGCAATGCAGCAGATAATCATGTCATGTGTGTTATAACTAATCTACTGGCCAGAGAAATGCAGGAATACGTCTATTACCCACACAGTACGCGCCCATGTCATACCTGCCCACAGGATCACATCTCGTCTAGGCGAACACCACATACATATCATAAGCATTTTCACTTACCAGCTCAACAGCATTTCAATAAATCAATACATGAAAAGACATCATGCATATAAACCATCCCCCCATGGGATATGGTGGAACCAACAATGGCTAAACCGAGGACACGAAAGCTTACCTTGCAAGCTAACTATCCAAGCCAAGAGTCCACACAAGCTCAAGCCCACAAACAACACAATCACAATCTATTTATATAATAATTAATCATCAATTATCATTGCTCAAGGTTTCATAAGTGATTAAGGTTTTCTAACTCATTTTAAGTCATTTCATACTGTTTCTGCAGGAGGGATTTGAATACTCCTTGATGAGTATTCGAATACTCTTTGTCTCCAGAAAGTATCCGAATACTTTCACTTAAGTATTTGAATACCACAAGCTATCCGAATACTTTCTCCCCCAGTATCCGAATACCACAGTATCTGAATACCAAATACCCAAGTATTCGAATACTAACAAGTATTCAAATACTTTTTCAAGGTATCTAAATACTTTTCTTCCCAGAAAAGTATCCCAATACTTCTGCAAAGAGTATTCGACTACCAGAGGCCAAGTATTCGAATACTTATCCATCATAATGCAGAAATTCGAATTGTCATCTGCATAATCCCATTTTTAAGTGTCCAAACGAGATTGGGAGTCCAATGACTCCCTGAACAGATGTTCATTAACATGTTATGAACTCAGAAACACATTCATTTACTCAAATGATCCAAGTTTTACTTTTTAACCGATTAAACAAGCTTAAATCATCAAAATGACAAAGAGGTGATCATGTATACCTCCAAGGCTCCAAAACTCCGAAAATGAGGCACACTAGGGGTCCTTTACTCAGCACCACAACACTGACTTTTCCAAGAAATGAAAATGCACTACAAGCTTAGACCTTTCATCATCAAATTGGTTCCTTGAAGTCTAAAATGACAAGAACAAGGCTCTCACCAAAGAGGAACACCAACTCAGCCCACCAAACCTCACCAACTCATATTCTAGACTCAGAAATGAAGTCTCCTACTCACTCCCAATGCAAGCTCTCACACACACAATGTGTTTTGATGAAGAGAATAAGGAGAAAATGGCACTTTAGGCTCACAAGAGGAAGGGAGACAAGAAATGGAACAATGAAGGAAGGAGCTGGTCAGCCACCAACTCACGCAGCAATACAAAATGCCTAGGGTTTTGTGCAAAATGTGAATATAAAGACACTTAAGTTTTAAACACACAATATAAGAATTAATAGCTACGCTTAGCATTTAAAGGTCAAACTTTAGATTCTGAACCTCGCCATTTTTCTAAGATTTATCAAATTTTTATTTTATTTTTCGTAGCACATTTCTGGTACGCGCTTTTACTAAACCAGTATCAGTTCTGGCACCAGTTCTCATTATTTCAACTTGAAACTTGAAATCACCGTCCTATATATTATTCTAGCAATAATCATGCACTTATTATAATTTTTCGGGATACTTCATCGGTACGCACTTATATTGTGGAGCAGAACCGGTATCTGCACTTTTTGTTAGAAAAGCGACTTTCAACATTATTAATCACTTACCATAATTATTTAAGCCTTCTCTAATTATTAGATTCAACTATGGAATTATATCAATTATCTCAATATTATCTAATTAAATTTCATAATTAACGGTGCGGGTTCTTATATTCACCCCACCTTTTAAGGTTTTTGTCATCAAAATCAGAAACATACCTGTCTCAAAAATCGGGATACTGCCGGAGAAGCTCGTCCTCTCGCTCCCAAGTACACTCATCAGGAGTTCTTCCTGTCCACTGCACTTTGACCATCGGAATGATCTTGCTCCTCAGCTTCTTCTCGCCGCGATCGAGAATCTTGAGTGGTCCGACGGGAGTCTTTAAGTTTTCCCAAACCTCCACATCATTCGGTTGCACCACGTGCGAAGGGTACACTATTTTCTTCCGAAGCTGAGACACGTGAAACACGTCGTGGATGTTGGCCAAGTTCGGAGGCAAGGCAAGGCAAGCGGGTAGGCAACATGTCTTACTCTACCAAGGATCTGGTATGGCCCTATAAATCGCGGGCTCATCTTCCTCACTCCGAGTGCCCGACCAACACCGGTGACAGGTGAAAGTCTCACAAACACGTGCTCACCCTCGCTGAACTCCAGTGGACGATGCTTGACATCGTAGTAACTCTTTTGGCGATTCTGCGCCTGCTTCAGCTTTTTCCTGATCATCTGGATCAGCAGGGTGGTATCTTGGACGAAATCCAAGCCAAACAACTCGCGATCTCCAACCTCAGACCAACATGTAGGAGTCTGACACCTCCTACCATACAGTGTGCAAAACCGTTAATTAAGAAAAATAATTAATTAAATATGTGAAATTTGGAAATAATTCCATAATTGACCTTAATAATTATGAGAAGGATTAAATAAATATAGAAAGTGATTATGAATGCTGAAAGTCGCTTTTCGGACGAAAAGTGCAGATATCGATTCTGCTACTCGGTATAAATGCGTACCAATGAAGTATCCCGGAAAATTATGAAAAGTGTGTATATGTCACTAGAATAATATATAAGACTGGTAAAACAAGTTTGAAGTCAAAATAATGAGAACTGGTGCCAGAATTGATACTGGCTATGGAAAAGCGCGTACCGGAAAAGTATTGCGAAAAATTAAAATTAAAATATGAAAAATCCTAGAAAAATGGCAAGGTTCAGAATCCCAAGTTTGAGATTAAAATGATAAGCGTAGCTATTAATGCTAATATTGTGCGTTTAACTTTAAGAGGACTATAAATACTAAATGGCACACTCTCCTAGGTCAGAAATTCACTATTCTGCATGAGATTTTCTGGTGCATAGGCTGCCACCTTCTTCTCCCTTCAATAACTTAAGCTTTCCTCCTTTTTTTTACCAAAGTTCCCACATTTTCTTCTTGAAAACCCCTCTCCATCATTGTGTGAGTTTGTGTCAAGCTTTGGGGGAGTGGGAGAGTGTTCTTGTGAGCTCAAGGTGCTATTTTTTTGAGTGTTGGGGGCTGCCTCCTTGGTTGTGGAAGTGTGAGTGCATTTCACCTCCATGGGAGCTTAAAGATCCACGCTTTGGAGGGAAAGAACTTACCTTTGTGTGGTGATTTTTGTGCATCACTAAGGCAGAGGCTTAGGGCACTTCATAGAGCATCAAAGGCTCTTCTTTTTCTAAGTTCAAAGACCCCATAGGTATAACTTGAACATCCCCTTTGAAATTTCATGAAAATAGCTTGTTTATGTCATGAAAAGAGAGAACTTTGATTAATCATGAAAAAGGTTGTTAATTCATGTATAATAAGTATTGTTGAATCACTGTTTTGTGCCAAAACTGAACCTTGGATCATGGGAGACATTTTTGCTTCGGATTATGCAGAAAAATTATGCAGAAAACTGTTCTGCCCGCGTGGTATCCGATTACATTTTGTTGGTAATCGGTTACCATGTGCAGTAATGGATTACCATGTTTTTGGTAATCGGTTACCTAGTTTAGTAATCGATTAACATGTCCTTGGTAATCGATTACCACCTCTGAGAATGACTAGAAACTAGTTTTAATGCGTGGGAAAGTCCCTATTCGGGCTTGATGGCCTAGGAAGTTAGTGTTACTATTGGGAAACAGTGATACCTTTAATTGAGGGACTTAATGCTTGATAATTATGAACTAGAAAAGATGTAATCGAATAAGGAAATGTAGTCATATTGAAATGAAACTTTAAAGTATGGTTATTGATGATATTTCTAATATAAACAGATTGTGATTGTGCTGTTTGTGGTCATTGAGCTAGTGTGAGTTTGGCTTGGATAGTTAGCTTGCGAGGTAAGCTTTCGTGTCCTTGGTTTAGCCATTGTTGGTTCCACCATTTCCTATGGGGAGATGGTTGTATGCATGATGTGTTTTCATGTACTATTTTATCGAAATGCTAATGAGCTATTAAGTGCAATTGCTTATGATATGTATGTGGTGTAACGCCTACAGGAGGCCAAAGGGTGGTCCTGTGGGCGGGTACAGCAATGGCTAGTACTGTGTGGGTTTAGATGGATTCCTACACTTCTCTGATCAGTAGAATAGTTACAACACACATGACATGATTATATGCTGCATTGCACTGATTTTGAAACTTATATATATTATGTTAACTGCTTTAGAACTTATATTGCACATGTAAGTGAGCTTGGGGTGGAAGATCCTTGAGGACCCCTTGTCTTACTGATATTTCTTTTTAGAGATCTCACCCCACGTTTGGGGCACCATTTTCAGGTTCAGGTAATTCAGGGTTTGAGACCTCTAGTGGCAGGAGGCCGGAGCTTAGCTGATATTACTGCTTTTATGATGATTATGCGTGGATGATGGATATTCTTGTTGTTATTTTGTTGTTAGCTTTATGACTATGTTGTTGTTGAGACTCTGTTGGCTATGTTGTTTTATTTGGTGAGCATGGGGATTGTCCATGCCACATTGACTTGACTATGTCTTAGTTTGGATTTGAGTTGTACAATTGTATTAGGATTGTGTCCGGTCTACGTGTTGTAATTCCGTGACTTAGATACTCATATTTATTTATATTATGAGGTATTTCAGTTAGATCTCTTTTGCAATTACATACAGGCGATGTTTTATGAAAATTGATTAAGTAATCAACTTGGCTAAGGATAATGACGTCATAATTGAATAGAAAAAGATATTTCGCATTTTTAATTAAGCGTGGCTTAATACGATGACATGTTAACAAACTGGGTATACACGGGGTGTTACACAGTGCCTCGTAGGGCGCCATGCCCAGGCTAACATGGAAACTGTTGTTATTAGAAAATTCAACCAAAGGCAGGTACCTATCCCATGCTGAACCCTGCTCCAAAGTGCAAGCCCTCAACATGTCCTCCAAGGTCTGGATGGTCCGCTCATTCTGTCCATCAGTCTGAGGATGATAGGTTGTACTCAGTCTGAACTGAGTCCCTAAAGCTCTCTGCAGCGCCTCCCAGAACCGAGATGTGAACTTCAGGTCCCTATCACTGATGATACTCTCGGGCATCCCATGAAGCCTAACGATCTCGCGAACATACATTTTGGCCAACTGCTCTGTAGAGAAGCTCACCTTTACCGGAAGAAAGTGGGCAGACTTTGTCAATCTGTCCACAATGACCTATATAGAGTCACAGCCAACCTTAGTGTTCGGCAAACCCACCACGAAGTCCATGGAAATTCTTTCCCATTTCCATTCCGGAATCTCAAGAGGTTGAAGCTTACCAGTCGGCTTCTGGTGTTCTATCTTCACCTTCTGGCAAATCAAACACTTGGTCACAAAAACATCAATGTCCTCCTTCATACCCGACCACCATAAATTTCTCTTTAAATCTTGGTACATCTTAGTGGCACTAGGGTGAACCGTAAACTGGCCCTTATGGGCCTCTGACATCACCTCTTCGGTCAAAGGACCTCGAGGAATAACGATCCGCTTCTGGAAGATTAGAAGTCCATCCTCATTCCAAGACAATCGTCTTGGTTCTTCACGTAGTCTAGACACTCTCTCTGCACTTGCGCATCTTGGATCTTCTCCATTAGCTTAATCTCGACTCTCACAGTCTCCATCTCGAGAAGTGCACCCCCAAACAAGGAAGTCACCGTCAAAACTCAAAATTTCACAATGACATCAAAAACGTCATTCCATTCTCTGGGATCACCAGTCACTTTCTCAATAGAGGTGACCTGACCCCACCTACTCTAATCCACACAAAACTTGAGTGAGTTTGGTCCTATTCCATGACTCTAACAACGGCTAGACTTACAATTTTATAAATCATTGCTCCCAAAATAAATTCATATTGCTTTCATAGTACGAAATCATAATCATGTTCATTTCAACCAATACATGTTAGTTAACATGCTCATTCACATAGTAACGTACCTTAGTTCACGTACACCTGCAAAATTTTCAATTTCAATAACATAATAAATCATAAGTTCTATGCTATACCTCAATCTCCATGGCATCTGCAAAATCAAAAGTCAATTAAAGGTGAAATAACATTGATACATTACCACAATTTATCATACTTATTTCATGCTTAACACTATCCATGGTGTTAACATGCCAAATACTTATGAAGCAGATCAATAATAACATATGAACCTAAAGTCATATTACCACTCAACCCACAAAACTAATTGTACATGCACTGCCTCGCATATACAAGATCGCGCGTGGCCTTGCCACCAATTCCAAGTGTTACACTGATATATGAGAGAAAGATGTGGTGGATCTTTTTTTTCAGTAATGTGAAGGCCCTTGCCTTTTATAGTGTTACAAATTACAACTGAAAACTAACATGGGCGCTAAAACGTTCTATATGGGCGTTTTAGCGTCCATGTTTGACGGATGTCCAACTGTTTTCAACTAACTTGGGCACTAAAACGTGAGCTGTTGAACGTTTTAGCGTCCATGTCTTGTGAATGCTCAACTGCTTCCAACCAACTCTAACGCTAAAACACTTGGCTTGGACATTTTAGCGTTCGAGACCAGAGTCTTTTTGCAGCAGCAGGGCGCTAAAACGTTTGGTCAGGGAGTTTTAGCGCCCAAGACCAGCAACTTTTGTCCTTAGTTTGCAGCAGCGCGCTAAAACATTCTGTGTTGGACGTTTTAGCGCTCGGCACCAGCAACTTTTGCCTTCAAATTGTAGCAGCGCGCTAAAACGGTCTGTGTGGACGTTTTAGCGCTCAACACTTAACATTCTCCCATTTTCCAAATTCTTCTTCTCTCTGCTACTCCTTGAGCTTCATTTCCCTACAAGACAGTGTAGATTTTCAGCAAAGCTTTCATAACTTACACTAGAGGGATTTCCAGGACATTAACCTCTTTTTCATCCAATTAATCACACAAATTAATACAAATTCATGCTGAAAAACCTGATGAACTAGGGGTTTATCACAATTCCCAGATTTGGACATTGTTGTCCTCAGTAATGAACTTGCAACAGAGAAAGATTCAAGATTGTTTACAGATGAAACTCATGAGGATAGACTTTAATTACAAAAGATCACATTGATACAACTTACAACCATGCAATCTCTTATTCCTTATGACTTGCCCAACATCATATGTGGCTTTTCAACAGATCAGTAAAGATGATATACAGAGACTTTCCAAACAACAACACCCCCTCACTAGGATCTTCTCAAAAATTATGAGAATTTTAACACTCTTGCACACTAGTGTTTAAGGATGTGCTTAGCACTCATTCTTCACTACACTCAAACTTCCATACGCTTGCCTATCTTGTCACTATTCATAGTAACAATGATCCATAAAGTAGATCAAAAAGGTTTTGGTATGATTAGCAATGCGGCTTGGTGTGTGGCTTGACTAGAGGTAAGGATTTCTGTGAAAGGGGAAGTTCAGATCAAATGAATCATATTCAGATAAGAGGGAATTCACAGTAATTAATCAATTTCTTCCTAATTCGCTCAACTTTCTTCCTTTTCATTCCTTGTTCTTTTCTTTGAACCTTTCTTCCTCCTTTTCTTCCTGACACTTTGTGTCTTTAACAAAAATATTTCTTTTTCTTTCAGACACTTTGTGTCTTTAATACTTCCCTCTATCTCTTCCAAACACTTTGTGTTTCACAACCTTTTCTTTCTTTCTTATGTTTCCAACACCTTGCATGCACTTATTGCAAAAACACTTTCCTCCCCACAGAACACTCCATCCCTTATCACTTATCTGAAACTTTTAATCTGAAGGTTTGGAATAAATGTGGTTCTTGGCTTGATAGACAACAGGCTAGGCTCAAGTGTTTCATGCAATGGGAACTTAAAGGTTGGCCATTTGACTTTCTGGTTCAAGAAGGAAATGCCTCTACCTTACACATCATCAACCATTTCAAGCAAGAAATAAGGCAAGTTCTAGAGTTACTCATGCAATGAAGTGCTCTCTGAACAAAATTTTTTATGTATAGGCTCAATTTCCTCACAGTTCAGAGTGCATGCTTGACTTTCTCTCTATGCATCAAAACTAATCTCTCTACTCTTACACATTGAATGAGTCATGCAATCATTTCATTTCTCAACATGCAAGGCATAAGATTGTATCCTTAATTTGATCAATCATCTAAAATTCTGATCAGTCAAATCCTCATGGAATTTCATATAATAAAAATTGAAATCCAATTTCTGAACTAAACTAACATCTAAACTACACTAAAAATTTATTCACAAAGAAAAACTAAAGAAAAGAGATTGAGATGTTTCCCTGTTTTGGCTCATCCACTTGTGTGACATCTCCATGAAGGTTGCATGCCATTCAATCACACCCCAATTCCCAGATTTAAACTTTGTTGTCCCTAGCAACTAATTTAAATCTAAACAGCAGTGGATCACTGAAACACATTCATATATCATTCAATAGCATCAGTACTATCGCTATGTGTATCAATCAAAACAGTGAATCTCAATGTTCTTAACCAATGCACAAAGTAAAACCAATAACAAAATGTAACTAAAGTAAACCACAATAAAACCATATAACAAAAAATGTAAAAACATCAGAAGACTAGTCAGTCTCTGACTCCTCCTCATCAGTGAAGAGAAGATCTAATCCTGGATCTGTAGCAGGCAATGGGTTTGTACTCATCATCAGCGGCCTGATCGTCATCCATAGCGGAAGCATCACCAGTAATCAGATCATCAGCAGCAGTAGCATCAGTAGCAGTCTTGGTAGCAGTAGTCTTTCCCTCAGTGGCCTGAGTAGTATGGGCAGAAATAGCAGCATCAGCAGTCTCACTCGTATGCATGATCGTCATAATGGGTTCAGACAACTGCCTCAAATGCATCCTCCTCGTCGGAATGAGAGTAAACAGCAGGCTGGAATGCAGCTGTCTCTAAGCCCTGTGAGTCTGAAATGATTGCTGACTCGTCTGCATAAACTTGAGACGGCGGTGTAAATGCCCCATACGAATCTCAGTGTTGATCAGCCACTGCTCCCCTGATCTTATCCTCTGTTCAAGCTCGGAATCTGCCTCAGCCATAGATTTCCTGCCAGGTGTCAGCCCTGTGGGTCCATCTCCTCCAATCTTCAACTGTTGTTTGATCAGCTTGGCATCAATGGTAGGGTGCAATTTGACTGGCACCCCATTATCAGTAACAGTGACCCAAAGCAGCAGAACTGCTATCAGAGTGGGCCATATCATATATGCTGTCCTGAAGAAGGATGGGAAGCTCCACTTTCCCTTTGGTCATAATAGTGTGAATCAAGATAACTCTCATCAGAATTACCTCCGCTTGGTTGGAGGAAGGCATAACATTAGAGACCACGAAATGGAACCAAACTCGGGCCTCTCCATTAAGGTGCCTTAACCACAGCAGCTTGGGATTCACCTTATCCTTTGTCATCTCCCAATTTGTACCGGGCTTGGCTATGGTGTGCAATACGGGCTCAGCTGCCCCCAACTTGGTCCAACTCTCAAACTCAGGGTCCCGTCTCCTGGGTGGAATGTCAATTTTCTGCCAATTTCTCTTGAACTGTCAGCATTGGTTGTGAAGGTAATCACAATGCCGGATCTTCAGAAGCTTCTTAATAGTGTGGGCATCATATTTGACTTTCTTGCCTCTCACCCAACTAACAAAAGTCCTCTTACTACCCTCATCAACATTGTAGGCATTGGCATAGAATTCCCGTGCTATGGCTGGGCTGCTGTCAACTAGGATATCACCAAAGGTCACCCATTCCCTAGTTTGCAGCTGGGACTGGAACTCTGGGTACTCATCCTTGTCCAGGACAAACTTTCATTCCCGGACAAATGGCCTGGAAGAAGTCTTGGCAGTGTAACGGGCCTCATGCTCCGCACTCTTCCAGAAATGGGCATCATATGTAGGTGGAGGTGGTGTAGGCTCAGATGCCTGAGACACCCTAGACCTCTTCTTTCCGGTCTTCTTAGGTGGAGTTGTAGACATGATCCTGAAAAATCAAAAGAGATAAGTCAGTATAGCATGGAAAAGTAGGGGATCCAATTCCCAGATTTAGAATTGAAGTAAGGATGGAATTGGATCCAAAATCAATTGAGTCACCTCTACAATACTAAACTCAGCAATCAAAAGCATGTATGCAGCAGGGCCTGTGTGCTAAAACGGTCACACTGAACGTTTTAGCGTCCTGACCTTATGCATGTTTTAAACTGGCCGAGCGCTAAAACGTTGGGTGACCAGCGTTTTAGCGTCCTGGTTTTTCTGGGTCAGGCATTCTGTCGAACACCTTGTGTGTGTGTGCATATGGCAGATTGTGTGTGTGCATATGTAATTGCACTTGAAGATTGAAGACTTACTATCATGACAATGGATTTTGATCCTTCTTCTTCCTTTGTTTGTATTTCAATTATGTCTGAGTAGAGTCCTTTGTAGTCTGATTCAATGGAACTCAAGTTTGAATTTATGAATGGTTAATTAGATGTTTTGTTTATCTATTATATGATTGTATGACGTTGTCTTGATTAATTCTTCATGTTGATAAATAGTGTAGAACAGACATGTTTACATTGTTTCTCTATTTTTGACAACTTCATCATTAGTGTTCTAGTAGTCAAGACATTTATGCTAGGATTCTGATGTGGTCTTAAGACCTTAGTGCTTAATGCATGTATTAAGAAAGGAATCACCAAGACATTGGGGTTTCTGATTAATTTATCTATCAGGGTAGTAAGACATTACATCTTGAGATGATAAGAAAAAGGTTGATCAACATCACATAGCAGATAATTCATAATGGAAATTGGTTCATCCATAAATTCATGCTTGAGGGAAATTGACATATGACTACTTGTTAAATTATATTCACATCTTATTTGTTTATCAATTCTTTAATTTTATGCAATTTCAATTTCGGGTGACAAGAAATCAATGCAATTCAGAATTTTTCGGTTGATTCAACTTAGTAACATTTGGTTAGTCAGTGCTTGACACAAATCCTCGTGGGAACGATCTTTACTCATCATTTTATTACTTGTTTGACTAGTGCACTTGCAAAATCTAACAACAAGGATAAACCGATTGGGGATACCCCTCATCCCCAAAAAAAATGGAAAACAGCATCATCACACATGCATTAACATATATTTACAAAGATAATCATTGAATTACCAACATAGTTCATGAATCAAGTATGGAAACTCTAAATAATATGAAAGAAAAACAAAAATAATATAAATGATGGAGAGGAAGAAGATATTAATGCATACCTGGATGGAATATGATGAAATGTGAGGAAATGTAATGAAGAACAATGGAAGAGTTCAAGGGTGCAATGTGAGAGAGAGTGAGTGAAAAAATCAAACTAAAGGGTGAGTGTGAGAGAAGTGAGGGAAAACCCGTGTATTTCAAATAAGTGACAGGGCTCTAAAACGTTGAAACCAAACGTTTTAGCGCCCAGGACCAGAAAAGTGTGCACACGTTGTGTGCAGCACCGCGCTAAAGCGGTCACCAGGGACGTTTTAGCGCTCTGTGCCAGAGTGCTTGCCACTGATGCATTGGGTGAACGCTAAAACGGTCAGTATGAATGTTTTAGCG
Organism: Gastrolobium bilobum; assembly: GCF_033153095.1. Lineage (NCBI taxonomy): Eukaryota > Viridiplantae > Streptophyta > Magnoliopsida > Fabales > Fabaceae > Gastrolobium > Gastrolobium bilobum. The sequence goes on along the minus strand of NW_026898018.1, from coordinate 786 downwards.
CTCATGGCCAGAGAGTTTCATTGTGATGCAACTCTTAGGATGCTAAAACGTCCAGAATGGATGTTTTAGCGCCCAACACTTGTCAAAAAAAAAAAATTCTTAAATTTTTTTCAAAACTTTGCCCTCTTCTCTTTTCTTTTTTTTATACATGGTATTAACATTAATGTTACATACCTGATACAGTGGGTTGCCTCCTACTCAGCGCGTGTTTAACGTCGCGAGCCTGACGGGTATGATCTAGCTTATCTCCAACAAGGCAACTGAAATCAGTTGCCTGTCCACAGCACATCCTATGTAAAGTTTCAATCTCTGACCATTTACAGTAAAACTCTGGTCAGAATCCCAAGCACAAATCTCCACCGCTCCATAAGGCTTCATGCTCTTAACTACAAATGGTCCAGACCATCTGGACTTCAGCTTCCCTAGAAACAATTTCAACCTGGAGTTGAATAACAGCACCTGATCTCCCACCTTAAAATCCCTGGGTGTGATCTTCCTGTTGTGTCATAACTTGGTCTTCTCCTTATATAGGCTGGCACTCTCATAAGCAGACAGACATAATTCATCCAGTTCATCCAATTGTAGTAGTCTTTTCTCACCTGCTGCCTTGGAGTCAAAGTTTAAGAACTTGACAGCCCATAATGCTCTATGCTCCAATCCAACAGGCAAATGACATGCTTTCCCAAACAAAAACTGAAATGGAGACATTCCAATAGGAGTTTTGAATGCTGTCCTATATGCCCACAAGGTGTCATCAAGTTTCTTAGACCATTGAGTCCTAGCATT
>NW_026898017.1:0-41574 GCF_033153095.1 Gastrolobium bilobum | reverse complement strand
AGACACACATGCCTAAATTGTGGACTCAATTATGATTGTGTGATTGGTTATGTCTAGTGATTAAAGACTGAGCTATGCATAGATTGCTAAAAGATGATAAGTTGTGTGCAATGACCTTTCCATGGAAGTGGTAGTATTACCTCCATGAGGATAGTATCCTATGAGATAGAGAATTCTCATTAAAGGTCTAGTTTGAGGAGAACTTCCCTTGGAGTTAGCCTTCGGGACCTCCTTGTGGTCAGATACCTAAGAGAAACAGCCCATAGCGGATCTCTCTTGGAAGTTCCATCAGATGAGATTTTATGTATGAGGTTATTAGTAGGACCGCAGAAGGTCAGGGTTAAATATCAAGTGAATAGGTATGACCCTTGAGGAAAATGAAAGATAAAAGTGCTTGAACATATTAGTATCACCTAATTATAAAACATAGATTGAATCATGAATGAAACATTCCATCTTATGATAAGATGATGAGGAAAAGAGGAACTGATTAATAGGGTAACTTCGGGAACACAAGAAGAGTTCTCCGATACATCCATAGATGATTGAATGAGTGGTTTTGTCGATTTTGAGGACAAAATCGTTAAAAAGGTGGGTGAATATAATACCCCAAACTTAAGCATTTAATTGATTAATTTTAATTAAATAATTAAGCATGTTTTAGTGAGTAAAATTAAGTATAAGGCTTAATTAAATGAATCTGAGTCACTTGGAGTTAAAAAGTGTACTCAGTGGAAATTAAGGGGTATAAATGGGTACAGGCAAAAGTGCCCAAAATATAAAAATAAAAATGAAAATATTCCTAGAATAGTATTCCAGACTTTTGGGTAAAGTTTGGTAATTAATGTAGTTGAATAGATAGATGAACCAATACCCACATAAGCCACTTAACATAAGTTAAGTGACCAAAGCTACTAAAAGAGCCCCATTTTCCCACCCAACCCGTCGAGCAAACAGAGGAGAAGAAGAAGAAGAAGAAGAAGAAGAAAGGGAGGGAGAAGAAGAGAGAGAGGAGGGAGGAAACCTTGACCGTTTTGAGTGATTCAAAAGCCTAAATCGCTTAGAATCTCGCCCTCTTTCATAATCCTAGCTTAGTTTTGAGTAGGGAACATTGTGGAGAGAGATATTGCCTCTCAAAAATTCGGCCCTTTGTGAGATTTTGGGGTTTTGGGAATTTCTACCTCCATGGGAGCTTGAGGAACGCTCCTTGCTTGGTTGTGCAACCATTGGTGGTAAGATTCTACCCCTTGAACCTTATTTTCATGGAAAATTGCATGAGTTAGGGTTTATGAATAGTGTTTTAGGGTTTTTATGAAATGTTGAGTAGATTGGCTATGTTCAAGGAAGAATGAGGCTTAGAGTATGTTGTGAAAAATGCTAGGAATGACATTTAATCGGTAGAAATGAGTTTATAGTGTTATTTTAGTATGCTTTGATGTTTGGAGAAATCTAGGCTTGGAACTATGGATTTCCTTGCATTGTTAGCATTGTTTGATTGTATTCCTTGTGTTGATAGGATTGAGGCAAGAGGACCAAGTGGTGTGACCAACCCTTGGGGTTGTGTGCAATTGAGGAAAGCTCAAGAGAAAGGTAAACCTTTGAACCTTGGGGTTGATCCCATTGAGTGTTCCACCATACTCCATTGAGTAGAAATGGTTTATGAGATGTGATATGTAATTATGATAGTAATTGTATGCTCATGCATTGATTCATGCATTGATACATGTTATGATTGATTGATGATTATTGGTTGATGTTTGATTGTTTAAGAGTAATTGAGGAATGGTTATAGAAGTAGCAATAATGAATGAGGTAATGGTTGAGGATTGTGATTGAGGTTGTGAGTGATAGTATTATGATGAGGATGATTGGTAGGGACTTCCCTTGGAAACAGCCCTATGTGGATCTCCATGTGGTTAGAGCCTAAGAGGAACAGCCCTATGTGGATCCCTCTTGGAGGTTCCTAGATTGAGGAAAGGACTTCCCTTGGAAACAGCCCTAGGTGGATCTCCATGTGGTAAGAGCCTAAGAGAAACAGCCCTTTGAGGATCTCTCTTGGAATAGATTGAGGAAAGGACTTCCCTTGGAAACAGCCCTATGTGGATCTCCATGTGGTAAGAGCCTAAGAGAAACAACCCTTAGTGGATCTCTCTTGGAAGTCCATGTGATGCTTGTGGATAAGAATGTGTTAAGCTATTATGATTATGTGTATATCGAAAGTGAACCTTAGGGTGGAGTGATCTCCAAGGACCTCTGGTTTACTGTGATATATTCGTATATCTAACCCCGTGTTATGGGGCATCATTTCAGGTACTGATAGAGGTGAGGTTGATCGAGGCAAGAAGCATGAGTAGATTGTACCTGATAGCTGGACATGTTGAGTTGCATGCCATTTAGCATTGCTATATGTATATTTTGATGCCACATGATGTATTTTGGAGGACTTAGTGCATGATCATTGTAGTAGTAATGGGTATCTGATACATGGTTACTTGCTTTGATCATGTTCCTTTTGTAGTTAAGTCCTTTGGCATGTATATGAGATTTGTAATTAAGACATGATGTAATATTGTAAGTAATGAAGATATTTGTGTATGATGCTTACTGTAAGTTAAATGCATGAATGTATTTTATGTATTGGACATGTTGAGCTGGAAAGTCAATTAGGTACCTTGTGCTAAGTTGGGAATTGTTGAGAAAACAAAGGTTATGCTGCCCAAATTTTAGTACAAGCCATGAGGAAAAGGGCATGCATGTCCCTTTAGATGTGTTTGTATTATGCAAGAACTAAGGACCATTTATGGAGAGGAATTTATATGATAGATTTGGACCGTGGTGTATGTATGGAAGTTGTAGATATTTTTCTTAGCTTTCCATAGAGACCAATGTTGTGTAAATTGGACAAGTACAACTCTAGTTAGAGGTAAAATACTAAGAATTGGTGAAACCTTCAGAGCTTTGGCGCACCTGGCGCCAAACTTGGCGCACCGCGCGCCATAGTGCTTCGGAGCTTCTGTTTCGTAGCGCAAATCGCGCCGGCGTTGGCGCAAATCGCGCCGGGATCACCAGCTGGCGCACCTGGCGCCAACCTTGGCGTCTCCAGCGCCATATGGATCGAGAGCTTCTGTTTCGTTGGCGCCCGCCGCGCCACAGCTGGCGCCGGTCGCGCCGGGATTTGAGCGCGATTTGAACCCACGCGTAGCTAAAGAAGAGATCTAAAATATAGTAGAAGTTGTGAAATAAATAAGAAGTAAATTAATGGTTTAAAAATGGAATGAGAACATGATGTTAAGCTTGGTTTATCTGATTCCGCAAGGTAATATGGTTATGATCACGCAATTGGATATTTTAAATTCGGCGTCGTTTTAAAAAGAAAAATTCATCCGGATTTTTAATTGAGCCAATGTGATTGTAACTGCGCTTAATATCATAATGCGATGTTAACAAACCGGTTCTAGAACGGGGTGTTACAATAGAAGATCCACATCTGGGTATTATGTATTCGTTGGAGGTAACTTGGTTTCATGGAAAAGCAAGAAACAAAGTGTACTTGCCAGATCAAGTGCTGAAGCAGAATATCGCTCCATGGCCACAGCCACCTGTGAACTCATCTGGTTAAAACGACTACTAAAGGAACTCAAGTTTGGAGACATTGACTCAGCATCTCCCATTTGTGATAATCAAGTTGCTTTACATATTGCTTCCAATCCAGTGTTTCATGAAAGGACCAAGCACATTGAAGTAGACTATCATTTTGTCAGAGAAAAAGTCCTCTCAGGAGAAATAGTCACTAGTTTTGTTAACTCAACTGATCAATTAGCTGATGTATTCACAAAGTCTTTGAGGGGGCCTAGGATAGATCACTTATGTAACAAGCTTGGTGCATATGATCTATATGCTCCAGCTTGAAAGGAAGTGTTGTGAATATTAGTTTAGAATAGTAGTTTACTAGTCTCACATCATGTATATCTCTTTATACTTCCTTTTTTTCAGTTATATTGTAGACTCTCCGCTGTGTAGTCAAGACACATGGATTACTCACAACCTCTCGGGTCCTGATATTTAACAAACACAATTACAACAACTGGAATCAGAGGAAGAAAGAATTTCATGCTGCAACTCGGCACTAATTCGATTAAATAAGCGGTCTCCTATTCAGACCTGAACTCAAAACTAAAATTCACAAGTATGATCCTAGAAGCATTTAAGAAAAATACAAGTACATTGATAAGCTTATATGGGTAATGGACTAATAGTGCTGGCATCGATCTTAGAACTTCCATAAAGCATAGATTAAATTTGATGAATCTAAAAGTGATCTCATTTACTGTATTTCAGGAATAACTTCCAACTCGAAATTCAGATGTCTTGCAGGAATAACAGCATTTGTTCTAGCAGAACCAGTAGAATCAAAAGGAGTAGGAGGTGCCATTAGCTTGTCTCCCTCCCCTTCAAGCATTTGTACCACAGTTTTGATGGATGGACGGTCCACTGGGTTCCACTGAATGCACCAAAGTCCCACAATGGCAAGTTTCTTTGCAATTTTAACATCTCCCTCATCCTCAATATCAACTTGTACGTCTCTGCTTTCAAGCAAATTATGGATCCATTCCGGATATAGAACTTGGAAGGTTTCCTCGGCCGATACATTTGTATTCTTTCTTCCTCCAACCATCTCCAGCAGCAACATTCCATAGCTGTATATGTCAGACTTATAAGACACATTACCAAAGTTTCTTGAGAAAACTTCAGGGGCAATGTAGCCCAAGGTTCCTCTAGCTGCAGTCATAGATACAGTGCTCTGATTTTTGGGACACAACTTGGCAAGTCCAAAATCAGTAATTTTAGGAGAAAAGTGGTCGTCTAGTAGCACATTGTGGGGATTGATGTCAAAGTGAAGTATTCTATGATCACAACCTAGGTGGAGATACTCAAGTCCTTTGGCAACACCAACAGCAATTTGTTGCAACTTCACCCAACCAAGGAAAACATCCTTGTTATCTGGTGGAGCTAAGAAATTCTGCAGAGAACCATTGGGAAAGAAATCATAGACAAGAGCACGGTGGAAACCATCAGCACAGAATCCAAGCAAGCGAACAACATTGACATGATGAATTTTTCCCATGGTTCCAACTTCATTTATGAAATCCTTCCCATCTACCTGTGTGTCATTGAGTATCTTCACAGCAACAAGAATCTCTTGCGAAAGCATGCCTTTGAAAACTGCTCCATGAGCTCCTTCCCCTAAGCTTTCCTTAAAACCATTTGTGATTCTCTTAATATCAGCATAAGTGAATCTCGTAGGCTTCATTGCCCTATAATCCTCCAAGAATCTTTCAATCCTAGTCTGGTCTTCTCCCTTCATCTTATAATAGCGATAAACGCGAAACAATGCAATGACCAATAGCAGCAAAAGCATTGACCCAATTATTGCCCCTGTTCATTTTTCTTCTGTCAGACAAAATAACAAACAGAACAGAAAGAAAAACGACAGGCAAGGATGTTTTCCATACCTGCGGAAATTAGTACAACAGTTGATGTTGGAAGTGTGTTTGTTCGGCAAATGAAACATTCAGTTTCACCTTTGGTACCATTCTTCCATTTACATTTCTGCCCTCGTGCTTCACAGTAACTACAGTTTGGATTAAACCATTCCATAAACAAAGTGTTCTTGGAATCATCACTCAACTGCCAATCGACGGAAAGAACATCACTGACCTTGGTGCAAGATATTATCTCAGGATCAATGAAGTCATCGTCAGATCCAAGTTGCAAAATAGGGCAGGACATTGAATTGCTGCAATGGAAGAAGGAAACATTACGCAGGCCAGATGATTGGAATTGGAATGGAGAAATTGATGAGTTTCCAAGTGTTAAAAGCTGACTAGAAAGACAACTTTGAGGGTTATAGATTTCAATTTGTTGGGATTTGTAATCTATGTCTTTGACAAACAATTTTACCGGAACAGTAGGTATCTCCAGCACTGTCTCGTATTTATCAGTACATGATAGATCAAACCCAGTAGGATAACCGGTTGTGTGATTCAACTTGCTATTTCTGAGATAAAATGGAAATTGAATATGAACGCTTCCACAGTTATCTGTGCACTGATTCTTGCCTTTCACGGTGTTACCTAGAATAAACAGCATAGTCAAGAGAAGTGAAAATTTTAGAGAAGTGGGCATTGTGATATAGGTTGCAAGGTAGAAATGGTTTGCAGGGTGAGGTTGTTATGGAAACGGTGTCTTTAAAGTGTGCACATGTTGAACATTGACGATAGCCGCCGCGTGTAGTGGCAACTACAACTTTGCGTTTACACTTTACAAGACGGAAAGAATCGGGAAAGAGTCAAAAGGAAAAAAGGGATATGACAAAACATAAATAAATGCAGTGATGGCCACATGAATATTGATGAAAGGCTGTGAAATTCGTTCAAATTTCAGAGCTTGATCTGGTAACGCGTTTTAGTCAGTATTGTGGTATACGTAGGGGTGTAAATAGGCTAGGTTTTGGCCATCATGGTCCAAGCTTACGTCAAAAAAAAATTCAGTCTATCTGACCTAATGGCCTATTAAAGATTTTATTTATAGGCCAAGCCCGGCCAATTTTCAAAAATAAGAAAGTCTGACATGCCTACAGGCCTTGTAAGCCTCCCACTATATATACTAAACAAAAAAAAAAATTTGTATAGAGAAAAAAAAGTTTCATTCATGCATACACTAGTACTTCTCATAAGAAAGAAATGTCAAACAAGAAAGAGTCAATATAATACCTCAGTTCTAGCATGTATATCATAGAGGAATAGAGTCAAAGAAATGGGAAAAATAAGAAAAATACAATTACTAGATGCTGAAATAAAATCTACAATAGAATACCATTCATCTAAAAATTCTTAAACCACTGTCAAGACAAGGGAAAGAAGAGTATTATTGAAAGATCTTCATCAGTAACATCATAATCCAGCAAGGTACTCATTGCTCCATGTTATTAAGCTGCAACAGCATGTAAAATTTGGAGACATTAGACAAGTTTTCCTTTCATAAAATAAAATAGCACAAAAAGTAAGAGATATTAATATTTGGTACTTTGTGTCTTTGCCACATAAAATAAATATTATTTTATTATTTTATTTTAATAAATTAAATAGGCCAGCCTACAAGGCTGTAGGCCGGGCTTGACAAAATAGGCCTATAGTCTATTTATTAAAAAAGTTTTTTTATAAGCTTAAGTCTACTCTACTTTTCTGAAAGGTCGGATCTGGGCTGGGCTCAATGTAGGCCGGGCTGGGCCAGCCTGGCCCATTTACACCCCAACGTACACGGATCAATTTTTCTCAAATCTTCCCTAGTTCCCTTCACTCTATCTCTAGACATTTGTAAATGTAGACAATAGGTTTGCTTGACCTTTTTTTTTATTCAAAAGTTGTTTTTTTTAAAAAAAAAAAATTACTTTTTGTTTTTAGCTCATTTAGATGTTTGCTTTTAAAAAAAAATATAAATCACAAAAAAAACTAATTTTTTTTTTTTCAGAAGCTAGAAATTTTAACTTATAAGAAAAGTAAAAGTCAAATATTTTTTTCAAAAACTAAAAATTTTTCTTTTTGAAATATAAAGAATTATAGTTTAGCAAGTTCCCCAAACAGATATTTAATGGACTAAGTATGACTTTCCTCAAGTCTGAGAATACAAGTGACAATAAAACTTGAACTCACTTAATACAACTGCACAAGGTGTCTTGAAAACTTTTATTGAAGGATACATGTTACTGCAACTTTTCTTAACCGTAATATGAAAAGATTTTGCAAAAGCAATTAAATGAAATTTTTTTTTTTAAACCGTGAGTTTATCATCTCAATTTTTCTTTTTCTTTTTTGAGAAAATTCGTTTGCAATATCAAAAACAAAGCTTAAGCAAATTAATATATGAGAAATAAGAGAAAAGTAGCTAAACACAAATATTTATAATTGTTTACAGCAAATAACTCAGACTACATCAAATCTTTAAACAAATGTACGAAATTGTACTAATATTAAATATTTTTAATAGATATATTTAACAGTTCATTAATTATCCGATTAACTTAGTTCAAGTAATGACGAATAATTAATAAAGCTATAACATTCCCCAAGTCCTTAAATATTTTTAGGAAATTAATGAAGAAGTAATTAAATGTGTGCATATCAATGTTTCCAGTTTTCTTTAATGTATTTTTCCAAACTTATAACATTCTTTGTTATCTTGGTATAATTAAAGAGAGGTTAAACATCATAAAGCCTGGGAATAGCCACTGCTAAAAAATGTTTTTTTTTCGACGGAAAAATTTCGTCGAAAATAATTAAAATTCTATTGAAAATGAAGTTTTCAATGGAATTATCGATGAAAATGAAGTTGTCGAATATCTCTTCGTGGGTAACAACTTTTTCGACGGAATTAGAGATTGCGTCGAAAAATTTCAACGGAAAAATAATTTCATTGAAAAATTTCGACAAAAAATGACTGAAATTCCATTGAAAAATCTTGTACTAATTTTTTACGGAAAAATAATTCCATTAAATTTTTTTTACAGAAAATGAATGAAATTCCGTCGGAAAATCTTGTAATTATTTTTTACGAAAAACAAATTTCGTCGAAAATTTTCGACGAAAAAATGAATGAAATTCCGTCGAATTTTTTTGAAGGAAAATGAATAAAATTACGTCAGAAAATCTTGTAATAATTTTTAACGAAAAATAAATTTCGCCGAAAATTTTCAACGGAAAATGAATGAAATTCCATCGAAAACTATTGCCTCAATTTTCGACAAAATTGCTTTTCCATCGAAATATTTTTTATTTAATTTCTCTCTACAAAATTAATACCAATTTATGTTTTGCACCTGATAAATAAATATAATGAAAGTAAATAACATATCAAAATCATATTATCTTAATATAATTATTTGTACAAAAGTTCATGTTATACACTAATGAAAAGAGTCTTATATATACAAAAGTCTGTGTCATATATTAATCAAAAGAGTCTTATATGTATAAATGTCCAAGACATATATTAATCAAAAGGGACATACATATACAAAAGTCCCTGCGATATACTAATCAAAAGAGTCTTATATGTATAAATGTCCAAGACATATACTAATCAAAAGAGACATACATATGCAAAAGTCTCCTCATATACTAATCAAAAGAGTCTTATATATACTAATCAAAAGGGACATACATATACAAAAGTCTCTGTCATATGTTATTCAAAAGAGTCTATGTACAATAGTAATGTCATATACATCCAAACAAGATACAAAAGTCATGCTGGTGGATGACCTGCATGATCATGGTCATCATCCAGGTCCTGAGACAAGGGCTGAGTCTCGTTGTCATCCTCAGTATCTAATAATTCCTCAGGAAGCCTTCGAATAAGCTTCTCTATTTTTTTCCATTCGCCTCTGCATCATAGCCATGAGACTATCTTGTTGCTCAACCCTTTTATCTTCTTGTGCAGCCCTCTCCTCTTGTTGTGCAACTGTACCATATAACTGCATAATCAATGTGTGCATCTTGTCATGCTCTTGCTGGGACACTCCAAGTGGTAGCCTGCTGGAGAACCGAGATGGCTTATATGCTCCTGCCTGTGTACCTAAATCGTATACCCATCCTTTACGGTTAACCCCACCAGCTGCCTACAAGATTAATTCTTTTTCCGAGGCAGAACTACTAGCATCCTCTACTGGAGTGACCCGACTATCTTTCTCTTCCCTCAGTCTCGTAAAGCCATCCTAAAATTTATATAGAAAGTATTGATGTATTAAAGCCAAGTGCACTAAAACTAATCATCTTTTGAAATTAATATAATATTGTAAAAATCAATAATACTCGCAGATATGGCCTTTGCCTTGTCATTGCACTACCTGTCACGATCATCTTTAGAAGTGTGTGTATGCTTGAACACAGCCCAATCCATGACGGAAGGATCTGTGACCTCATCTGCATGTTGCGTGATATAAAACATAAAACAATAGGAACATAATATGCTAAGTATAAAAAAAGGCTTACCATTTTAATTACTACATACATATGCAATTATAAGTACTCTTACCAACCGACTTGCATGCTCAGTAAATGGAATTGAACTTCCAGAATGTGAAGGTCCCTCAAATTTGGACATGTTCCTCTTATTTGCTTCAACCATTTTCTTCCATTTTTCATCAGACCAATGAACCTTCAAACTATCAAGTACATTTTGATTCATCCAAGACGTATTGCACTTTCCATTTCTTATCAAATTCATGTGATTTTTAATTATGTCAGTGGCTTTGGTCTTGTATGCTTTATCAAAAAGATATTGGTCATCCGGCAAGCATTTATATTTTTCTTACAAGGATTAAACATGATAATAAGATAGCTTAGTAAAAATATCAACATTAACTTGAAAAACCTTGAATCATACATAAATATTAATATGGTCAGGTTTGAAGGGCAACATTACCATCAATTTGTTGAACAAGTTATTCCTGATATCTGTCGGCACTGCCTTATATGTAGGCCATGGACCGTCATAGTTGCGCTTGATTATTTTTGTTATTTTACGCACTACATCATATGGTTTAAAGCTGAAATACATTGTCATGTGATTATATTGACCAGTGCATTTAAATTGTTATCAACACTTACATCAAGATGTATTGAAAAAATAGCACAACTAGCATTAAGAACTGTTGTACTTACTTGCTGCCATCGATGGTCGATTGTACCCATATACGATTGTCCACAGGATCAATCTCCCCCCACCGTGGAACAAGATCCTGGATGACAGGCGGAGGTGGGCCATAGTATGGAGCCTCTGGTGGGGACGAAGTGTGAACCTGTTTAATAAAAATAAGAGAAAAAGTCAATAATATTGCCAATATTATATTTGAACACAAATTTAATGGAATTAAAATATAGAATATGTGCATAGTTAGTCAGATAACCTCATTTTCTTCTTCAGTAGAAGCTACAAATAGATCTGGTGTCTTATGGATTGCCGATGGTATTGGTTGTGCATCTGGTGATGGTGTTTGCAGATGTGAAGATAATGACGTGTGGTCCTGCCCTCAACCTTTAATGGCCCCTCGTCTATATGTACGTAAAGAGGAACTATCCCTACCTCTGCCCCTACCACGTGTAGGGTCAAATGCCTTCATCTACATAAGAAATGTTCATGATTAAAATGGGTATCATGACAATCTACACAAGAATTGGTCATACGTGTGAAAATGTATACACAATCTGCATCAATGGACTTGTAAGGCATCTGATGTTACAAAATATGTCATCAAAATGAACAATACAACCAAAGATAAGTATTTGATATATCGAAAAATTCATAAATATAATTTCTTTTTTATTTCTTTTTTACAAAGTTTTCGACGAAATTTGTTTTTCGTCGAAAATTTTCGACAGAATCTGATTTCCGTCGAAAAATTCATAAATATAATTGATTTTTTATTTATTTTTAAGGGTTTTTAACGAAATTTATTTTTTGTCAAAAATGTTCGACGGAATTTGATTTTCCGTCGAAAAATTCATAAATATAATTCCTTTTTTATTTATTTTTTATAAGATTTTTGACAGAATTCATTTTTCGTCAAAAAATTTCGACGGAATATGATTTCTATCGAAAAATTCATATATATAATTTTTTTATATGATTTTCGACGGAATTTGATTTTCGACAAAAATTTCATAAATATAATTTCTTTTAAAAAATAAAAGAAATAAATAAATAAAAATTGACTAAACTAATAAAAATAAAAAAATAAAACAAAGTAAAAAAAATGATCCAATCTATGATTTAATAGATATGGTAAATGTTGATAAAAATCAATCCCTGGCAGTGGCACCAAAAATTTGTTGCGACTTCGGCAAGTGCACCGATCGTACAAGTAATATAGCGAAAAAAAGTAGGGTTGTCGTTCCCATAAAGATTGATGTACTAAGCATTAACTTATCCACGCGACCAAAGTTGGATCGATCTTTAAGGTTTTTGAGAATAATGATTGAATTATAAAAATAGAATTTTAATTATGATTAAATAATAAGAACAATAATCAAGAACAAAGATTCAAGAGCAATTTGAAATCAAGAATGAAAGACGTAGCTAGGGTGTTGATTTTTCCAAAAAAATTTCCTAGCAAATATACCATTTCCTATAACAAATATTCAAGAACATGTTATTGACGAATGTTTCATAATTAGTTAAACCTCAATCCCATGATAATTTAGTCATTTAATCTATTCAAAATCCTAATCTCTTAGTAATCTTTCCTAGAGCAAGCATTAAGAGCAAGAATCACACATCATATAATTTGTAAACTTATGCTTAGATCTTACAAACCCTAGCAATTAATCAATCGAAATCAAGACACCAACATTTCTATTGTCATGTAAGATTCATGAGTTTATCTATGAGTGATCAGTTAATAAACAAAGCTAGTCATGGGAAATAGATTAATTGCATAATATAGAATTGAATATCAAATTACAAGAAAGGAATAAATAAAATTAGGAATCCATTGGTTCCATCTACCCCTAACTACAAAGAAGCCTAGCCTGACATAGTCACATAGTTAGGGAAACTAAGAAACTAAAGAAAAGAATAAAGAATGAGGTAACTAGTCTCCACGGCGAAGGCTTGACCGTTCCTCCGCCTTTTCTGCTTCAAAACAGAGCTCATTTGCCTTTCATCTCTTCTTTGTCGCCCAAGAATTATGAGTTTCCTCTAGAAATTAGATTAAATATGTGTAAGAACCCTAACTTTGGGTGAAAATCCCGTAATGGGCCTTAGTTGGGTCACAACCGAGAGTTAAAACGGGCTAGAGCGCATTAAAATGCGTTATTTTGGCAGCAAATAATATGATTTCATATTTTGGCTATAACTTGAGTTATATTCATCCAATTGATGTGATATTAGTCTCGTTGAAAAGATAAAAGAGATATCTACAACTTTTATGAAGAACACAAGATCCAAATCCATCATCATGGATGCTAAATTACCTGATATTTTTTATTATGGGCAAAATAACTTGGCCTAATCATTGCATCATATATTATGTATATTGAAGGGAGTGAGAGTAGGAGAAACATCATCACATATATTTATTTAAAAGTTATATTGAAGGAACCCTTCTTGATTAATTTGGCCCAATTTTGTTTGAGTTATATTTGTTAAATTTTTTATAATTTCTTATAATTAATTTTTATTGAATCAAAATCAAATTAATAATTATAAAATAAAATCGAGTTAAATTTGTTAATTTAATTTTAATTTAATAATAATAAATAATTATAAGAAAAAAATTATAAATATAATCCATTTTTTTTAATGCTGAGTTTGATTTCTTCAAAGCAACAAAAGTCTATCACGTCGAATATCAATGCCCTCAACGTATTTGCCGAAAAGACAGTTTGAACCGCAAGACAATTGGTCAAATAAAACAAGAAAGTTATCCAAGGATGAAAAATAGCAACAGTGACCAATTTGCCGATTTTAAAAAAAAAATTGTCGAAATGTCACGCGAACAGTAAAAGTTTTCAAAGTGTCATGCGTACAAGTTTGCTACAACAAGTAGCGAACTTTGTTTGCTGATGTGGCATGTTTCTGAACCTAGTTCGCTACTAATAATAACGAACTACGTAAAATGTCAATCTGCTCTGAATATTGTTAGGACACGTGTCAATCTGGTATAAATTCACTATACTGGCTAGTGAACTAGGTGAGAGTCAGAAACAAAAAGTTGAAAGTCATAAAAGTTGAAGGAAAAAAAGCTTTTCAAAAGAAAGAGAAAGTGTAATGAAAGTAGCAACACTCAGCCACGTGAATTTGTATCATGGTACTGTTACCAACACACATAGTTCGCTAGGGTGCATAGCGAACTAGGTGTTTTGTTTAACTTCACACTGACATTTCACATAGTTCGCTATTATCAGTAGCAAACTAGGTCCAAAGAATGTCACATCAGCAAACAAAGTTCATGCTGTAGCGAACTTGTACGCATGGCACTTTAGGAAATTTACTGATCGCGAGGCATTTCGGCAATTTTTTTTAAAAAAAAGTGGCAAATTGGTCACTATTCCTGAAAAATATCCCAAGGTTGGCCTAACCGCTAACTTAAAATGGACGGGCCAATCAAAATATTCCATTTCCTGTGACGTATGTATCGAAGAGAGAGAGAATTTTTTTTAATTCAAGTGTCATTTTTTTTCAATGGAAGGATCATAAACTCCCGCACCACTAAAAAATTGTCTGGCCCAACACACTTTCTAATTAGTTGAGGATTAGACGAGTTAATACCAATGTTTTAAAACCTGTCCCAGGGTAGACCCCTCCGGGTAATTGATTCCCTCTCTTTGAGGGTTGGGGTCAGCAGTAAGACCCTACATGCATGTTGATCTCTCTGACTCTCAAAACCCGGCTAGATCTCGGTGACTCCCGAGTCAGAGGGGGTCACTGAAATTTTTTTTTTAAAAAAAAATTTACACATGAAATGATGTCGTTTGGTGTGTTAAACAAAACAAACACTCGCTGCTGCCTAGATCTAGAACTAGATCTAAATTTTGAATCGTTCTTCTCTTCTGATTTTTTTTCCAAATCTAGTCTCCCTGATCCGATGATCTCCTCTGTCTCTCCTCCGCCAGGATGGTTCCTTTTATCCTCTTCGGTCTTTTCTCTCCCTCTCCTCTGACATGCTAGTTTTTCTCTCCACACCGTTGATTCGTCGCGCCTTTGCCTCTCCTCCGCCATTCTCTCTTCAGTAAGGGTTCTCCTTCGTCGTGCAATGTTCCTCAAGGTTTGGACAACATTGGTGGAGAAGGACAAGGAGGACCTGAGTTTGATGCTATAATTTTTTATTAACTCCGTTGGAATATCTACTTTATACTTTGATATTTTGATACTTTAATTAGCTTGAGTAATTTGTAGATATAATTGGTTGAATTATATTAAGTATATTTTTGTTGTGTCTCGGAGTCCAACAATTGTTAGCTTGGCCTCCGATTCAATTAGCATGGCCTTCACAGATCGGCTTACGGAAGCGGCAGTAAACAATAACAACGAATCAAAAAATAGAGATAGAAAGGTAGAGAACACCAATAATTTTAACGTGGAAAATCTCTTCGATGTGAAGAGTAAAAACCACGGGACCAAATCCAGAAAATCGTCCACTATGAATAATGGGATTTACAAAAGATTCTCTCTGACTCAATAACCAGAGGACTTCACCCTCTAAAGGATAGATATACTCACAAGTGCCTCACATAAATGTTTCTCTCTGTTAAGGGGATAGAGAATCCTACTATACAGGATATTCTTCTTTTTCTTCAGCGATCGCGCTGAGTTTCTTCCTCAGAGAATCTTCTTCTATGACTTGCGCTTTTCTCCTGCGTGTTTCTCACTCTTTTCTTCTTCTTCTTTTCCCTCTATGATGGCTTAGCATCTAAGCATCTGTTATAAACAAGAGATTAAACACCCATTTATTTGGGCCGGGTCCATCATGAGCCACTGACCTAACAAATCTCCCTCATCGTGCCCATGAGGGAGGACATTCGAGCTCCCCCTCATTCAGGGTATAGAACTGGGGTAGTCAACTCGGTACCTTCGCATCAATCCTCAAACTTCCATGTTGGAACCGTCTTGGTCATCATGTCCGACCAGTTCAAGTCAGTATGGACTTTGTCGATCTGCAGAAACTTCTCTTCTATCATATCTCGGATCCAATGGTATTGCACATCTATGTTCTTTAACTGTGCATGAAATGTTGAGTTCTTCGCTAAGTGTATAGTACTTTGGTTATTACACTTTAGCACATACTTCTCCTGACTATTACCAAGCTCCTACAGAAAACTCTTCATCCACACTAGCTCCTTGCAAGCTTCAGTTGCAGCAATGTACTCGGCCTTGGTAATGGACACGGCAACACACTTTTGGAGTTTATAATTTAAGGGATTAACTGAGTTGTGACAACTTATTAATCCCATTATTTTTAGAATCATTTCGACTGTGACAATCTGGTTAATTTAAATTGTTTAGTAATAATAAAAAAACAAACAGACAATCGTTGTTTTTATTTAAAATTATTAATCTATAAAATAAAGAATAAAGAAGATTAGTCTGCTATTAATTGAAATGTGAGTCAGCCGTGACGGCTTGTTAATCCCACATATTTTATTTTGACTTATTTTTTTTGTAGATTTGTTTTGACTCATTTTAGCCGTGACGATTTGGTGATTCAAAATTTATTTAAATTTATCATAAAATTTACAATAATAAAAATAATAACATAAATTTATTTTAAAAAGATTAGCTAAGTTGTGACAACTTGTTAATCCTAGAATTATTATTTCGGATTATTTTAGCTATAACAACATGATGATTTGAAACCTTCAAATTTGAAACCTCTAAATGAATTGTTTTTTAAATTTAAATCAATCAACACACACATATTTTTTATAGAACGACGTAACTTTGAGTTTCCTATTGCATCGAGGGTCATAGGGGTGTTAAAGGACCGAGCCAAGCCGAGCTTTGGTCTTAAAAGGCTAAGCCTGTATTTAATTGTGTCGGCCTAACCAAGCTTGTTACCTTTTACGGATATAATTATCGGCCTGTGGTTTGGCTTATTTACCAAAAATAAAAACCTGGCTTAACGTGTCTAAAAAAAATAAGACAACAAAAATTTATCCAAACAGAATATACAATCAACAATACTAGTAATTCCATAAATATTCATAAATTCAATGTATATCCAAATAGCATAATTAAGAACAAAATCATTCAAAAATTCTGTTTAACCAATAAAATGGGGTAAAATGGATTGAGGAAAAAAAGAGGGCTACTACAAGTAGTATAAAATATATATATATATATATATATATATATATATATATATATATATATATATATATACTAGAGGCTCTAAGGCCGAGCTTTTGAATTGGAGCTTGAGGCCTTTTTATTAAACGAGCTTTTATACAAGTTCAAACTTGGTTCCAACAACCAATTTTAGACATGTAAGCTCAGGCCTTCACGAGCCGAGCCAAAGACCCCTGAAAGGCCTCTGGTTCGTTTACCACCCCTATCGAGGGATACGTCAGAGTGAGACCTTTCCAGTTAAGTCAAAAAATAAACTTTCAAAAAATAGTTTTCTTTTTCAACAATCAAAGCTATTTTATTCTTTGGGGTGAAACAAATATTTAAAATTTTATCAGTAACTTGCACAATCAATATAAAATAACCATTTTTTAATCGGACAGTGTAGAGTGCTAATACCTTCCCTACTCGTAATTGACTCCCATTCTGTTTTAAAATACCATTTTTTCAAAGAAAAAGAAATTTTTCAAATAAATTTTGGTGGCGACTCGTAAGGATGGAAAAACGGGCGGCTCGATCCGGCCGAACCCGTTAGTAACCCCAAAAAATGAGCTGGGTTAGAGTTGACTAAAAAAAAAACGAGTTAGAAAACTAATATAACCTGATCCGAGCCGGGTTAGGGTTGACTCGAAAAAGTGAGGAAAAAATAGCCTAAAAAAATTGAAAAAATATGATAATTGAAAACTTGAAGTAAGATAAAAAAAATGAATATGGTATAAGATAATTAAAATTGCTAAACTCAAACTAACATAAAAAAAATTATGCTTTCTTTGAACCGATTTGACCCCATATTATTCTTTTATATTTTTTTTAATAAATAAAAAAAAGATAACTCGCGAGCTGAATTGTTTGATCTGGGGGTTGGCTCAACTTTTTTGAGTTGACTCGGGTCGGGCTAATTTGAATTGTCAGCTTAATTTTGCTAACCCAATCCGGCTCATTTTATATTACTTATGAGCCAACCCGATAGGTTGGCTCTATCGGGTTGGCTCAGTTTTGTCATCCCGAGCAACTTTATTACTTTTAATCCTTTCAAATTTCTTTTGTCGTCATGTCACAATCCGGTTGCGACATGTTTCACGTAATGTTTTTTATATATATATATCTATATATATATATATATATATATTACAGATAAAACTATTTCCTATAATATAAGAAATAAATCTACAAGGATATATCTATTAAGAGAAGAATATTGTAACAATCAATTAGTGTTACTACCAATGTTACTATCAATGTTACTACTAATCAATTATACCGTTAGATCGATTATATGGATCTAACAGTTATATTTATTTCCATCTTTGTATGATTATGATTCCCTATATTTAATGTTGTATATTTATTTTTACCTTTGTATGGTCATGATTTTTTCATATCTAATGCTTTCACATTAAATGTAGGGAATCATGACCATACAAAGGTGGAAATAAATATAACAGTTAAATTAATATAATCGATCAAACGGTAAAATTGATTGATAGTAACATTAGTAGTAATACTAATTAGTTATTATAATATCCTATCAATATGTTAAATATCCCTGTGAAATTCATATCAGTCAACGCAAATTTTAGCGAGTTTTTTCTTGGTCAAAGTCCAAAAGTTTGGTGGAGTTTTGGGTGTAGTATGTGGACCCACTTCTAATTAAATTATTTTGTAACTATCTGAAAAGCAATATAGGAAAATAAACAAAGACTATATAACGAATGCGACTAGTAATAATGAACGGCTGAAAATTTCATACGCGTGATATGACTAACTTAATGGACCATAAGACTTAACTTAAATCACAATCAATGTATTATAAGGAACATTTAGTACAAGAGGTATTTTTTTTCTAGAGAAAACAATATTTCTGAGAATATGAGAGAAATTATTTAGTCCAGAAAAGTAATGAAAAATTATTTGATTGGCCAAAATTTTACTGAATTTTTTTGAATAATTCTACTGATGGTATGTTTCATTAATTGTAAAATATTGATGAGAATATTAACAGAAATTATCAATTTACCTATAATTTTTGAATATTGTAGCAATAATGAAACAGACTCTTCCTCAAAGGAAGGTGCATTTTGGTCTCTTTTCGTTAAAATCAGATTCTGATTTCATGGTAAAAAAGAAGGGTTTTACAATTCTCGTGTTGAAGGAGAATTGAAATCTCATGTTGTAGAGATAAAAAACATGTGGGACCCATGTGAAAGAAAAAATTATATGTAGGATCCGTGTCAGCACAGAAATCGAAGGGTGTGTAAGAAAATTATAATTCTCATGTTAAATGAGAATTATAAAACCCAAAAAAGAATACCATGTGTTTTGTGGGATAATTTTTTAGTTGTGTTTAGTTCAAAATTGAAATGGTGGATAATTTTTTGTCCGGGCTTTTTTTAGGATTCTTTATACTAAACATGGTTAAAAAATATTTCTCACCCACTTTCTCTGATCATTCCAAACAAAATATTCATACCAAACATCCCTTAAATGCAAAATTTTTAGGACACGCAGTCAACGTTAGGACACGTTCGGACACATTTTTTTTTTAATTTTAATTTTATTTTGTTAATTAAATATAAAATAAATAATTTATAAATTAATTTTTTTCTGTTATGAAATTTGACATGAAAAATTAACAAAGTACAAAAAATTATTTATATTTATATTTATGTTATAAAATTTAAATATTTGATTAGTTATATGACTTATTATGGACTCTTATATGTATTAAATATAAATTATATTATATATATTAAATTTTTTATTTAATATCAAAACGTGTCCCAACGTGTCCAAATATGACATTTTTTAAAATTAACGTGTCGACGTGTCGTGTCGTGTCCCGTATTCCGTGTCTGTTTCCGTGCATCATAGATGTGCTTACATAACTAAACCAAAAAACAAAAAGAACAAAATAGCTTTCCAATTGTAAATAAGTTTTCACCAAACAAGCTATCCAACAATTTCAATCTATAAGCTCAAAACAATAGTTATTTTATATTTAACTACTAGAATTAGCTAAACAAATTTTAAAATGTCATTTTACTCCATTGAAGTCCTTGCAAATGTGATCTGGCGCTTCTAGAGAGATCTTCCAGTGCAGCGAAAGTATGTGGGCCTTTCGTTCATTCGGTAACACTTGGATTAATTTTTTTTCTCTAACTTCCATATACACATCATAGCCATTATTGGATTTGGTTTGTTCAACTGATTTGGGAGTGGGAGGAGAGTACCGAAATAATTTCAAATTTGAGATATGTAACGCAATGAGAGAATTAATTATTGACGTTTGAGCTGCCTCCGAGCACAGGATTTAGAGAAATTTTTTAATGTATCGGGAACATTGAACTCGATATTTTTTTTATTAAAAGGAAAAAAAATTCTTTGTACTCATATTTTTTTTATAATTTTTTTAAGTTCTACAATCTTTTTTCTTTTGATAAAAACGAATTCGATACTCTGCGTTGAAAATTTTCTGATAGTTTACATGTGTGGGATGGAAAAAACAGAACGATTGGAGTCAAAGAGTAATTGGACATAGTCAAGGTGAAAGGTCTTTCGTACTATTGCAGTGCGTCTTATGTAGGTGATTCTGTATCCGTCCAAAAGCAGTTAAGTCATGAATTAATATCTCCGTGAGTTAAGGGGGATCAAATCTCTACTCTAATCATGTAGAGGTGAATATTTAGTAACAGTGATATTTTTTATTTTTTTACCAATTATAATTATTTCTTTGAGATGAATAGATCTCGATATTCTTATAAGTTTTAGTTTTTTGAGTTTATTATTAAATTAATTTTGAATCAGTACTTAATTATAGTTAAAATTTATCGTCCGTTTCCAAAAATATATTTTATAGGAATCAAACTCAATTTTTTAAATTAAATTTATATATATATATATATATATATATATATATATATATATATATATATTTTGTAACAGTGATATTTTATCATAGGGTTTAAAATTTTTAAAATTACTTCAGATAAATTTATTTAATGTTTATCAAAATATACAAAAAAAAAATATGAAATTCATGAAAAAAAATTCACATACTTTTATATATTTATTTTAATAAATATTTGATAAAATTATTTAAAGTAAATTTAAAATATTTAAACTTTAAACTTTTTTTATCTTATAATCAGAATGGATGAAGGACTGTGCCAAAAATCAATGATCCTGTGCAGAACAACAATAATGCTATGGAAATCGACACTGACATTTTGCATATCAACAACAAAGTCCATGTACCTGCAAGCCGGTTCATTGTGTTTCCCGACACTAACGCTAGTAAAAGCCACGCTGATATTTTGCACATAAAAGGGTACATGTCAGACAACCTTGACCAATTCATATTAGAAATTGTAAAAGTATTGAACTTATGAACACAGATTTTAGCGAGAATTTTTCTCTTGGCCAAAAGTCCATATGTAGACTCTTGCGACATTGTATACTGTGTAGACCAACTTAAAATTAATTAAATTGTATTGTACTTTTTTAAAAAATAAAATAAAAAGTTTATAGAAAAATAAAGCCAAAGAGTATAACGAATGTGATCGACTAGTAATAACCGATGACTACATTTCCATACAAGACTCACTTTTAACAGAGTTGATGATTTACCGAGAAATATAAATAATTAAACAAAAATCTAAATAAACGAAAAAAAAATTCGAATTAGTTTTCATTTGAATCGATAAGAAACATCCTCTGAAATACATATTTTATTTAGATTCTTTTTACAATGATTACCTTCTCTCATTCTTGTATAACTTCCAACTCCAAGCTTGAATATCTTGCCGGAATTGTAGTACCAATGGAAGTTGTTGAATCAAAAGGACTTGGAGGCACCATTAAATTTCCTTCATCTTGACCCTCCAACATTTGCAGCACAGCTTTCATGGATGGACGGTTCACTGGGTGCCACTGAATGCACCAAAGTCCAACAATTGCAAGTTTCTTTACAATTTTAAGATCTTCAGTTCCCTCAATTTCTATATGTATATCTCGTCCTTCAAGTAGATTATGAATCCATTCTGGATACAGAACTTGTAAAGTTTCATCAGATGACTTGCCTATATTCTTTCTACCTCCAACCATTTCAAGCAATAACATCCCATAACTATATATATCAGATTTATAAGACACGTTTCCAAAGTTTCTCGAAAAAACTTCAGGTGCAATGTAACCTAAGGTCCCCCTGGCAGCAGTTACTGACACTATGCTTTGATTCTTAGAACACAACTTTGCCAAACCAAAATCCGAAATTTTTGGAACAAACTTGTCATCTAATAAAACATTGTGAGGATTAATGTCAAAGTGAAGAATTCGATGATCACAACCCTGATGAAGATACTCAATCCCTTCAGCTATGCCAAGAGAAATTTGTTGCAGCTTCTCCCAACCAAGGAAACGGTCCTTGTCAATGTCATGAAGTGGAATTATGAAGTTCTGCAATGACCCATTTGGAAAGAAATTGTAAACAAGAGCACGATAGAATCCATCAGCACAGAATCCAAGCAAGCGAACCACATTGATGTGGTGGATTTTGCCCATAGCTTCCACTTCATTGATGAACTCTTTCCCATTTCCCTCTGTGTTGTTGAGCATCTTCACAGCCACCAGAATTTCATTTGAGAGTTTACCTTTGAAAACTGCTCCATGAGCTCCTTCACCTAACTTGTCCCTAAAATTATTTGTAATCCTCTTTATATCAGCATAAGAGAATCTTGCAGGGTTAAGTGCCCTGTAATCCTCTAAGAACTTTTCAATTCGAGCCTGATCTTCGCCTTTCGCTTTAAAATAACGATAGACACGCAAACACGCTATGAAAATCAGCATCACCAGAATTGAGCCAACGAACACAGCTGCATATAGAACATTAATCAGTTTCAGGAAAATCCATCTGAAATTTTTGTATAGGAAAAACAAAGGACTAACAGTGAATTTGTGTTGTCTAACCTGTGGCATCTAAAACTATCTTCTTTATTGGTTTGTGATAACGGTCAAAACATTCGATGTCGTCTCGAGTGCCGTTGTTCTTGAGTGTACACATCTTGCCTTGTGTTTCACACTTGCTACAATCTGGTTTCGACCATGTCAATCCCAACTTATTTGCTTGCAGTTCGTATGGGTCTATGTTTGAAGACACGTCGTACATCTTGGTGCAGGAAAATAGGTCTGATCCAAGGAGTTTGTCGGTGGAGTCAGCAGCATAAATCGGACACGAAAACGTGACTTGTAGATAGTCAGCATTAACTGAATCACAGTTGAGGAAAGTGATGTTATCAGTCATACCTCCGAATGTCTCGAATTGATGAAAAGGAGAAATTGATGATTGATAGAGCTTCAATAACTGTTTTGGAAGACAATTTTCGGGGTCAGATACGTATAAAAGCTGTTGTGTATAATCTATGCTTCTGACTTTGAGTTTGATTGGAGGCAGCTCAAGCAGCGTCTCCCTTTTATCTGAGCAAGTTAGATCAAACCCACTACTATGGCTACATTCATCTGCCTCACTGTCTTTGATTCGGAAGGGGAATCGGATCTCAGGGCCGTGACGTCCGCACCTCAAATCCATTGCGATGTTAGAAGATGTAACATATGGATGAAAAGAGAGTCATGGAATAAGGTTTATAGTGTTTATTTGGAGGGTGGGATTAGAGATATATTGGGACTAAACAGAAGTAGTGTTGTGTTTGTGTCAACAGTGCAACAACCAATTTCATTCCATTTTGTTGATCTTAAGAAGAGCATTGGGGTGAAGGAGCAACCAATGTCATTCCATTTTGTTGATGTTAAGAAGAGCATAGTGGTGAAGGATATTGGTTTAAAACCAAGTGCATATGCTTGGGCTTATGATTACACACAGAGCCTTCTTTTACTTGACAAAGAAAACAACTAATGCTGCAATTAATAATATGGAAGATGAAGTGAAACTCATTTTTCTTGACACAGAGCATAGTTATATCATTTTTCTTTCATTTGTACTACCAAACCCTCTTATCTTAGAACTCACTTGAAAGTGAAACTCCATTGTCTCCAACCTGTAAAAGAAAATTCCAAGGTTTTTAAAAAACGTTTCTTAGAACTCTAGTCTATTGGGTATGAGCCATACTTTGCATGTTAATGAGAGCCTTGTTGTCGGGTCAGCAAAAGGCAAAGGGGGTTCCGCTCCGCCGGTGGGGAGGTCCGGGGGTAGCGCCTATGAATAGCTACTGTTAGGATTTTCTAATCCTATTTATATTCTCTTTGTAAATCGAGTGACTTGTAGCGAGCGGCGGTGAGGTGAATATAATAAAGACAAGTTGGACGTAACCTACATTAGGTGAACCAGTGTAAATCACCGTGTCAAAATTCTCTCCTTTTTTTCTTTCATTTATTGATTTGTGTGTAATTGTCAATTTCCAAAGCAATCGTAGAAAAAGATTTATAGTGTTCATTTAGGGAGAGGGATTAGACACCTATGGGGATTACGCACAATTAAGCAGTGACATTTTAGTGGTAAAAGAGCAGCAACCAGGGACCTTTCTTTCTTTAGTGATGAAGGATATTGGTATCCAAACTACACATGTAAGTAGACATGCTTGGGCTGTGTAAAACAAAAAAAAACAATGATGCAGTTTAGTGTAGGGGAATGAATCATATGGGAGATGAATCAAAGAGTGGAAGTTTTGTTTTCTATGTTTAGGCAAGGATTTGGTTTCTGATGTCAAATAAGCTGAAAATTTCAGGCTCTGCAGAGCAATAATCTAAGATTGAAGTGACATGCTGTTAAAATTTAGGTTCCAAAGACAGTTACAAATTCTGTTCTGTTTTTCTTCCGAATGATGAAGGATGTCCTTTTAGTTCTATATTGTTTTAATTGATCTACATTGTCAGTAGGAGATTTATATTTACAAACTTTTTTGTCTACAAACTTTTACAAATTATACTATATATTTTCAGAAATACACTAGGTTATATTATATACTTCCGGAAATACATAGTGTAATTTGTAAAAATTTATAAAATAAAATTAGAAACGAATCCTTCCCTTTATCAGTATTGTTTACATTATCTTTATTCTTTACTATTTTTGAACAATTACGGATTATCATCAGCACTGAAAATTGTTCATTTACAATGAATATATTGTTGTGCACTCCCCCTGTATTGCTACAAAGCGTTATCCCACCTTTAAGAGCTTTAAATCCAGTACACATTAACGATATCTGTTCAGCCCGTGTTGTGCTTTGATCCCAATGGGTAGTTATCTTTTCTTTTTCTTATATACATTTTTTTAAAATGATTGTCATGGGTTCGCTTTTCTACCGTTAACGTAGATTTATAGTGTCAAAAAGATTTATTATATATCAATATACTTATTTTATTTAATTTTATTCTTCATGCCTTATTTATTATATATTTTTATTTAGATACACATTAAATCTACTTTTAAAAATAACTTTTAAAAATAATCCTATTCTTTCTATCTCATTTATTTATTGTTATATATTTAGATTCCGATAAAGGATAATGATTTATATAATATTTTAAAATTATTTTCTTGTTATATTTTTAAATCTAATGATTCGAAAAGATTCATCATCAACTACTAAAAAAACAGCCATTGAGATATATTTGAATTGCAATTCGATAACCAAATATTTTATATTATCAAATACATTCGAATTTAAATATATTAAAAAGTTAAGATATTATCACATATGATTCTGACCCATACATATATATATATATATATATATATATATATATTCCTACCAAGAAAAAAAAGGGACATAAAGTTAAACTCTCTCTTCCTCGTAGTCATAAAGATTAACACAAATTACAATGAGTGAGTATCTCCCAGATGTGATAGTTGAGGATATCCTCCGTCGCCTACCACTTAGAAGCATTGGAAAATGCATGTTAGTGTGCAAAGCATGGAACATAATCATAAAGAGTCACACTTTTACATTCTCACACCTTCAACACTCTCTCTCCAATCCCTCTTCTCCTATGGTCATTATGGGCACCCGTTCCCGTTCATATAAAAAGTGTGGGCGCTATAAACGGCGTCGTTTGGTGTAGGGGAATAAATCATATGGGAGATGAATCAAAGAGTGGAAGTTTTGTTATCTATGTTTAGGCAAGCATTTGGTCTCTGATGTCAAATAAGCTGAAAATTTCAGGCTCTGCAAAGCAATAATCTAAGATTGAAGTGACATGCTGTTAAAATTTAGGTTCCAAAGACAGTTACAAATTCTGTTTTGTTTTGCTTCCGAATGATGAAGGATGTCCTTTTAGTTCTATATTGTTTGAATTGATCTACATTCTTAACGGAAGATTATATTTACAAACTTTTTATTTACAAAATCTTACAAACTACAATGTGTACTTCCGAAAGTATACCAAGTTAAATTATGTACTTTCGAAACTATATAGTATAATTTATAAAAATTTATAAAAAAAAATTTATAAACGGATTCTTTCCCTCATCATTATTGTTTACATTATCTTTATTCTTTACTTTTTTTGAACAATTACGCATTATCATCAGCACTGAAAATTGTTCATTTACAATAAATGTTTTGTTGTGCACTCCCCTGTATTGCTACAAAGCGTTATCCCACCTTTAAGAGCTTTAAATCCAGTATACATTAACGATATCTGTTCAGCCCATGTTGTGCTTTGATCCCAATGGGTAGTTATCTTTTCTTTTTCTTATATACATTTCTTTTTTTAAATGATTGTCATTTAAAAATTTACTCAAAATTGAAAAAACATTATTAAATATTCTCAATTTAAAAAAAAGTATAATTCTATATTGAAATCGTCTTCAAAAATACATTACATTTAACATTTTTTCCAAATTCCAAAGGTTTTGCACTTTTATAACACAATTATGAATGTTTTGATTGATAGCGTAATTGTTATTCTTGATAGAAGAGTTTCTTCGGTACCATTATTATTGCCCAAATTAGTAAATTAATAGGACTTAAAAGGTAAATATATAAAAAGGCATGAATTGAAATGGTATAATATTTTTTTTATTTAATTTGGAAAAAAGTGAGTACCAACTTTGATACTCTCTCGGTATTAGAGAGAATCCCAACAATATGTCCCTAATTCACTCTAAAATAGTATGGGATCGCAGTTGTACCAATTCAATTAGAACACAACATTCTTCTTGTTTTGTGTCGTGGGACCACTTCAATCACAAACACATGTTTGCAAAAAAATAAAACAAATTATAGGGTATGTTTGGTACAAGAGAAATTTTTTGATATCCGAGAATCACAATTACTGGGAATACAATAGAAATTGAGTTTACTCGGAATGTTATGAAAAAGTTGTTTGCTTTGCCAAAATATTACGAAAAATATTGGGTAAAGATTACTGATTCCATATTTGGTTTAGAACGAAATATGACTTGAAATATGAGGTTATTTTACAAAAATAACCCCAAACTATTTTTACTTTTGTAATTGATAGATTGGGTCTAGGTTTTGACGTGTGTTGGGGTATTTTTGTCTTAAAATTTGTTATTGTACTTTCCCTTTACTTGAAATTCTGAATTACCATATTATTTTTGGTAATCTAAATAATGACTTTTCTTTGTAAATCAAATTACCGGTAAACCTTGGATATCCGGAAACTGATTTTTGTCACTTCTACCAAACATGGTAATTGATGTTTACCAAAGAAAATTTATCAGTAATCTTTTTGATACCCTTGTACTAAACATACCTATAGAGTCACATCTAGCAAATCTATCAATATATAATATTTCGTTACAATACACTCGTTTAAAATAAAATATAAATTAGTTTATAAAATCCTAGGCCGCAACTGCTAATACTGGGACCGACCTTAGACTGCTAACAGAAGAAAATTGTAAAGTAACTAAAGGCGTATAACAATCTATGTTGGATCGACACCCATACGAGTCATGATATGCTGACACATTAATTATAAAATTTTAACATGTTAGAATACGTTTCATATTAAATAATATTATTAATATATATATATATATATATATAATATAATTTACATTTAATACATATAGCAATTCATAATAAGCCATATAACTAATCAAATATTCAAATTTCATAAGATAAATATAAAGAAAAAATAATTTTTCATGCCTTGTTAATTTTTTATGTCAAATTTCATAACATAAAATATTTAATTTATAAATTAATTTTTCATATTTAGTTAAAAAGATAAAATAAAATAAAATTTGAATCTTAAAAAAAAGTGCCGGAAAATATTAATCGTGTGTCGAAGGATTGACCGCATGTTCAAAAATATTAACAACATGTCGAACACGTATCAGAATATGTCAGTATCCGACACATGTCTAATATGCATTTTTTTAAGGAAGTATGTGTTCGTGCATCAGAGATAACAACACTAAACTTCTACGAGTACGGGAGCGCTGCCACTTGCATCGTGTCAAGGTTACAAGGCTCAATATATATTTACCTGATCCAGACCCAATGTTGAGTTTACCTGTTCTTTTCTTCTTCATCCTTGACACATCTTCAAGTTGGTACCTGATCTGTCCAGTACGATATGGGCTGGCTAATATGGACTGGGTCAAATCACACACAGTTAAAGAGTGAAGACTTTGGGTTGGGTGAAGTGCTTCATAGGCTGGTGATGTCTGCTTTGTGGTTGATAGATGTTAAGTTTCCTTGGCACAATGAATCTGATTGGGGGGTACCTGCAATGACACTCCGATGCTCAAGTCAGTATCAATCTAAGACTAATATTATATTCTTATTGGAATTAAATTATCATACTTGGGTGTATACCCTTTGTTTATATGGCAAGCCTTATGCCGCATTTCGGTAGGCAGCATATCTTCTGATTGGCTGTCCATGGACTGCAGACTTATCTGTCTCAGTTGGTGCTTTTTTGGCTATACACCTATATGTTGGACTGCTTTCTTAGAGTGGTGGTGTAAGAACCCGCACCGTTAATTAAGGAAATTAATTAATTATATATGAGAATTAGGAAATAATTCCATAATTGACCCTTATAATTATATTGAGGCTTAAATAAGTATGATAAGTGTTTAAGAATGTTGAAAGTCACTTTTCGGAGAAAAAGTGCAGATACCGGTTCTGCTAGTCAGTATAAATGCATACCAAAAAAGTATCCCGGAAAATTATAATAAGTGCATGATAATTCCTAGAATAATATTTAGGACTTGTAAAACGAGTTTCAAGTTAAAATAATGAGAACTGGTGCCAGAAACTGGTACTGGCTATGGAAAGCGCGTACCAGAAAGGTACTCCGAAAAATAAAATAAAAATATGATAAATCTTGTAAAATTGAGTAGGTTAAGAATCCTAAGTTTGGGATTAAAATGCTAAGCGTAGCTATTAATGCTAATACAGTGTGGTTAGTGTTAAGTGGACCTATATAAGCCTAAGGGCACAAAACCCTAGGCCATACTCAGCCTCTACGTGAGTCTTTTTGCTGATTTCTCTCCAGCCTTCTCTTCTTCTCTTGAAAGTCTTGACCTTTGCTCATGAAAAGGGACCAAGAAGCCATCTTTGTTGTGAGTCTTCTTCTTGAGAGTTGTAAACACTAAGCTTGTGAGCATTGTGAGGGGGTGGTGGAGCATTTTGAGTTGATGCTTGCTGATTGTGGGACGTTTTTGGGGCTGTTTGTTCTGAGCTTGGGTTGTGTGGCCTTGTTCTTGGCTTCTTGAGCTTCAAGAAGCCACCTTTTGGCACAAAGGGACAAGCTCGAAGTGTATTTTCGTAGCCTTGTGAAGTCGGAACCTTGGGGTTGCATTGAAGGCTTCCTTTCTGCTTCATTTTCGGAGTTTAGAGCTCTTGAGGTGAGCCATGATCACCTAAGTGTCATTTTGAGGCCTAAATCTTGTTTAATCAATTAAAAAGAGGAACTTTAACCATTTGAGTAAAGGAATGTGTTTTTGGGTTCATAACATGTTGGTGGTTATCTGTTTAGGGAGTCATTGGACTCCTAATCGCTTTTGGACCTTTAAATTTGGGGTTATGCAGAAGTTGGCTCGAATTTCTGCATTCTGTTGAAGAAGTATTCGAATACTTTTCGTGTAGTATTCGAATACTTGTTCATGGTAGTCGAATACTCCTTGCAGGAGTATTGGGATACTTTTCTGGGAAGAAAAGTATTCAGATACCTTTGAAGAAGTATTCGAATACAGTAAGGTTTAGTATTCAGATACTTGGGTATTCGGATACTGGGGGGAAAGTATTTGGATACTTGATAGTATTCGAATACTTTAATGAAAGTAATCGAATACTTTCTAGAGACAGGGAGTATTCGAATACTCATCGAGGAGTATTCGAATACCTCCTGCAGAAAATGCATAAAATGACTTAAAATGAGATGGAAAGCCTTAATCACTTAATGTAACCTTGATAGATGGTTATTGATGATTACTTACTATATAAACAGATTGTGATTATACTGCTTGCGGGCTTTGAGCCAGTGTGGACTCTTGGCTTGGATAGTTAGCTTGCAAGGTAAGCTTTCGTGTCCTCGGTTTAGCCATGTTGTGGTTCCACCATGTCCCATGGGGGTATGGTTATATGCATACTGTGTTACATGCTTTTGATGTTTTGGAAATGCTGTTGAGTTGTATATGCTAGTGCCTTTATGATATGCATATGGTGTTCCACCTATACGGTAAGCCTGAGTATGTAGTACATACGATATGGTGAGACTGTGGGTGAGGTGCAACCGGTGTTCCTTGTACTATCTGTAGGTAATAGACGTATTCCTGCATTTCTCTGGCCAGTAGAATAGTATTGACACACATGGCATGAATATCTGTTGCACTGCATTGAGTTTTGAGAACTTATATTGAATTACTGCTTTTAGAACTTATATTGCACATGTAAGTGAGCTTGGGGTGGAAGATCCTTGAGGACCCCTTGTCTTACTGAGATTTCTGGTTTAGAGATCTCACCCCACGTTTGGGGAATGCTTATTTCAGGTTCAGGTAATGCGGGGGTTGAGACCTCTAATGGCAGGAGGCCAGAGCTTAGTTGATAGATGTTGCATGTTTATGCTGCTTATGTTGATATGCTGTTATGATTGGATGTTGGATCCTGTTTACTGTCTTATGCTTTTAGCTTCAGTTTATAGATTTATATGCTGAGACTCTGTTGGTTATGCTGTTGATTCGGTGAGCATGGGAATTGTCCATGCCACTTAGACTTGTTTATGTCTTGTTTTATTTGGAGTTGTAATAATGTATCAGGATATTGTCCGGATTACGTGTTGTAATGTCGTGACTTAGATACTCACTTTATCTATATTATCAGGTATTTCAGTTAGATGTCTATTTGCATTACATACAGGCGATGTATTTTATGAAATTGATTAAGTAATCAACTTGGCTAAGTATAATGACGTCATAATTGAAAAGAAAAAGATATTCCGCATTTTTAATTAAGCGCAGATTAATACGATGATATGTTAACAGACCGGGTATACACGGGGTGTTACAGGTGGCAAGCTGGTGCTGTCTTTTTTTATTGGCTTATAGCGCGCTGGATCTTAGTTTTTTATAGTATCCTTCTTTAGCTTTTAAGTTATATAAGGCGGTTAAGCACAATAAGGCCATTGCGCCTTCAGACCCTTATGCGTGATGGCGACTTATTCCATGGAACCTGTGTGTTCTTGGGCCTATTCCGGGCTTTAACCCTTTGTGGGCCTATTGTAGTTTATCCAAATTAGTTGCCCCCTAACTCATATCTTTTATATTTTGATAAGAAAAGATGTGAGATACTTTAGATTTTTTATTGCGCGCTAATCTTTTATCGATTTTTTGCGCTTCTGATCATATCTCGCATGTTAATAAAAAACACCATCATTACTCTGCCGCTAAAAATGGTTAATTAAACCTTAACTGTCAGAGGCATTAAATGCTACCGCAATTACGAGGGTGTCTTAACAGCAAACATGGGGTGTTTTAAACTTTAATCTTTTTAACTTCTCCTTCGATGACTTTTCGTATTTGTACTGAGTTGCTAAGTGGAGGGAAAAACACTCGAGGATATTCATCTCTGCTGCTAAGTGTTCGTCTCCAATATTCTGACGTCAATTTTTCCTTGGTGACACGTCCTGCTTTCCACAGGAAGTATAAAGCTCAGGTATATCCTTTTTCCTTCTCTGCATAAAATTTATTCAATCGTTCTTCATCTCTTCTGTTTCGTCGGATTTTTTATGCGTCTTGCAATCAATCTATGCTTCTTGTGCTTTGGTATGTCTGATAATCACCAATTTGTGAACTTTATCAGAATGGCCGAGAGGTCTGACTCTACCAGCCCTCCATCAAGGTCTTTCTCTAGGTCTAGGTCTCTAGGTATTGGAGAATGGTGGTTGACAGGAAAAAGTATTTCACCCTGGGAGAAAGAAAAACTTGAGAGAAGTTTCCCTCCCACGCTTCGAGGATATGAGAAAGGATCCTCATCCCAAAATTCTAGACGCGGGATGTCCAAGACTTTGTCTCAACAAAGTTCATCCCCTCTTCCAATGTTTAAAGTATATGCGCAGAATAAAGTTGTGAACCCTATTTGTATATCGAGTGATTCCAGTCCTGCCCCTTCCCAGAATTATTATGATCCTGTAAATGTGAACACGCTAGATTCCAGATGTTCTTTTAATTTAAGTTCATCAAATTCAACGCGCGATCCTCCTTCTCCCATTGTGCGTAATGAGCCAGTTGAAGAAAAAAGCCCAAGTCCTCTTCCACTAAATGTTGTCTACCCCGCAGGATATCCATATAAGAAACGCAAATTTGAAGAAAAACTTAACCCCTCATTTTTAGTTCTTCCACTTCTTCTTCCAACTCTACTAATGCCTCATCTTCTGATATAGATCTTATATCGCCGAAGATCAAAGAAATCATGGCTAAGGGCAGTGCGGCTGAGAAGAAAAAGCAATGTCAAGACTCGGAGGCTGCAGGAGCAAGTACATCAGGTATTCGCGATGCTGAAAGTCTGAAATGGGTGTCTGACATCATTCGAGACACTATTTCTTACTATAGTTCTCCAAGGGAACTTGAGGAACTGTAAACCGCTATCTATCTGACACAGAACAAAGCGAAAGATGATATATGGGAATTATCAGTGGTTTCCTTGAATGAGCCTGTGTGCTTATCACGTGCCAACAACTTGCCCAAGCATTTCCTGATGATGTATGCGTATTATTTCCTAAACCTTGGAGTGTGTAACACCCTGCGTATACCCGATTTGTTAACATGTCATCGTATTAAGCTACGCTTGATTAAAAATGCGGAATAACTTTTTCTTTTCAATTATGACGTTAATATCAATTACCAACTTGATTACTTAATCATTTTCAACACCGCCTATATGTAAATTGCAATAAAACATCTAACTAAAAATACCTCAATAATATATATATATATATATATAAATGTGTCTCTAGTCACGGAACTACAACATATAGACCGGACAACATCCTGATAGTTATACAACTCAACTATAAAGATACTAACATCAATGTGGCATGGACAAACCCCATGCTCACCAAATAAGACAACAAAGCCCACAAAGTCTCAACTCATAAATCATCAAAAGTACAATAAACATAAATAGCATCCAATAACCAGTCATGTCAGCATACAACATATATCAATCAACTAAGCTCCGACATCCTGCCGCTAGAGGTCTCAACCCCTGGGTTACCTGAACCTGAAATAAGCGCCCCAAATGTGGGGTGAGATCTCTAAACAGAAATTTCAGTAAGGCAAGGGATCCTCAAGGATTTTTCCACCCGAAGCTCACTTACATGTGCAATATAAGTTCTAAAACAGGTAATTAGTATAAGTTCCAAATCAGTGCAATGCAACAGATAATCATATACGTCTATTACCCACATTAGTGCAAGACGCCACTTGCACCCACCCACGGAATCACCATCTTGTATGACACCACATACTCAGGCTTACCGTTTAGACGGAACAACAAATACATATTATAAGCAATTGCACATGAAGCTCAACAACATTTCAAATATCAAAGCATGTAACACATCATGCATATAAACCATCCCCCCATTGGGTATGGTGGAACCACACAATGGCTAAACCGAGGACACGAAAGCTTACCTTGCAAGCTACCTATCCAAGCCAAGAGTCCAACCTTGCTCAAAGTCCACACACAGCCTAATCACAATCTGTTTGGACCAACAATCAAATCAATATTCATACTCTACAAGCATAAGATATAAAGACAACGCCTTTCCTTTATGTTTCATGTCTTTAGGCTTCTCACAAAGCCTTAAGCCCTTAATCACTTAGATTCTAACTTAGATTAATTATTACAGAAGTCCACATTAACCAATCATGGGTCCACAAACCCAAAGTGACATTTTGTATGAACAGTACCGTTACTGTTCTGAAATTCCTAGAATATCCGGATATATGTCGGGACCATATCCGGATATCTCATATCCGGATATCCATATTCGGATATCACAAGATCCCATATCCGGATATTTCCCGACAGAAATGCAGTTTCTGCATTTCGCGAGATATCACTCCAAAGGTTCGGTTTTTAATCCGTTAAAACGTCCAAGCATGCATTTTTATACCCTTTTACGTTCATGTTCAGGTTGGTTACTTGTTTAACTCATTAACATGCCAAGACTCAACTCTTAACTAAGAAAATCATGATCAAAGGTGGTGACACTTACCCAAGGTTCAAAACAGTAAATCAAAGGTGCTCTTGGAGCTCACAAGTCAGCTCCAAGGTGCTGGCTCCAAGGGTACACGAAAATACCACTCAAGCAAGGTCCTTTCTTCACAAAGTTTGCTTCTAGGAGATCCAACAACCAAAGGAAACACTCCCACACCACACAACTCAGAAACAACTCCTTCCCAACACACACACAACCCCCATAACTCAGAAGATGACACTTTTCTCACTCTCCAATACTCACACCCAAGTGTTTACTTGATTAGAGATGAAGAAATCAAAGAAAAGAGGTGACTTGGTGTTTTCTCATGCATGGAGAACAATGGAAAGGGTGGCAGCAGCCAAGTTCTCAGAAACTTCACGTAGGCATAAGAGAAATGACCTAAAAATCTGTGCCAACGCCTTATATAGCCTCATTAATTTTAATCGCGCTGTATTAGCGCTAATAGCTACGATTAGCATTTTAATCTCAAACTTAGGATTCTGAACCTACTCATTTTTCTAAGATTTTTCATATTTTTATTTTATTTTTCGCAGCACCTTTTCGGTACGCGCTTTTACATAGCCAGTATCAGTTCTGGCACCAGTTCTCATTATTTTAACTTCAAACTTGAAATCACAGTCCTATATATTATTCTAAGAATATTCATGCACGTATTATAATTTTCCGGGATACTTCATCGGTACACACTTATACCGTGGAGCAGAACCAATATCTACACTTTTCGTCAGAAAAATGACTTTCAGCATTATTATTTACTTTCTATAATTATTCAAGCCTTCTCATAATTATTAGGGTCAATTATGGAATTATCTCATTTACCTCATAATTATTTAATTAAATTCCTTAATTAACGGTGCAGGTTCTTACAGAGTGTGTCTCCCCTTCTCTCCCTTTGTCTATAAATTACTGGAGCATATTCAGGTAGCTCCCTCACAACTGTCTCTCAACGCATGGAGTTTTATTAGAGTTTATGAAATGGTGTGTAAGTATAAAAATGATTTTGAATTAAAATTGATTCAAAAGAAGTTTTAAATCAAAACTAGTTATGAACCATAAATCGATTTTGGAACCAGTTTCAAATCGGTTTGGACATTTTAAAAAACCGGTTTTAAAAAAGAAAATCAGTTCAATTTTAAAATCAAATCGTTTAAAATCGGTTTGGTTTGATTTTTGTCAAAACCGGTTATGAACCTTTCCATGCACACCCTTAGTGAAGAGGAGGGAATGTGAGAGAGTAATCAAGGAGGAAGAGCACAACAAGGATAGTATACACACTATTGTGTTAACAACAGGTACATTTCTTCTAATGGTGTGTCCAAAGTACTTTCTAGTTGAGTAATGGCATGCTTGGGTGTTCCTAGTCCTCAATGTCATTCTATTAGCCATTCTATTCATGTCTATGAGGCCAGGTTATTGGGATCAAAATTCAAAAAGTGAAAACAATGTTGAAGAAGTAAAAAATGATAAGAAAGAGGAGTAAACCATGTGGGTGTTCTCAAGAAATTGAATGCTGCAAAAAACAATGTTGGACTAGTACTCATGTCCATGTTCAGAATGAGATAGAAGATGATGAGGAAGAGGAGGAGGAGAAATAGGTACCACTGTTATCCAAGGAGGAGTTGAATGAAAGAGTGGAAGCTTTCATAGCCATGTTTAGGCAGCATTTGATCTCTGATGTCATATAATCTGAAAATTTCAGGCTCAACAAAACTGTAAACTTTAGAAATAAGATTGAAGTGCCTTGCTATTGAGGTTTAGGTTCTAATGACAGCTACTACAAATTTTGTTTTATTTCTTCTAAATGATTAAGGATGTCCTTTATTACTATATTTTTTGGATTGAATATCCAATTTGCAGGCCTCTTGTTTACATTATTATTGTTATTTTTTTTTTTGGAAGATTTGTTTACAGTATCTTTATTCTTTACTCTTTTTCAATGATCACTAATTATCATGAGTACTGAAAAATGCTCATTTACAATATGTATTTTGTTGTTGCGCATGTGTAACATCTCGGGCGCTGACGAGGGCGGGGAGTGATCGCCGGTGCGAAAGGGCATGGACAAGGAGCGGCTCCTGACAGGCTTCTAGGGACGGGGGTACATGAATGAATCGAATCAACACCCGAAAGAGAAGGTTTCCAGAGACTGTGCTGGTATGGGACGGTACAGTTGGGAATGACTTATAAGAATTAATTGGTACTACCTATACTAACAAGATGCATCTACTTTTCGGTAGCCCGGAACGGAAGAACTCCATAGTTAAGTGTGCTTGACTTGGGGCAATTCTGGGATGGGTGACCTCCTGGGAAGTTTTCCCGGGAAGTGTGCGAGTGAGGACAAAGCATGCTGAAAAGTCTCGTGTTAGTGTGTAGGGACAGTCGTTAATCCTTGCAAGTTGTCAGGCGTTACAAGTGGTATCAGAGCAGGGCCTCTCATCCAGTACGGTGTGGTTCGAGGACGAACCAGGCGGAAGCTGGTGGGCATGTAACATCCCGGGCGCTGACGAGGACGGGGAGTGATCGCCGGTGCGAAAGGGAATGGACAAGGAGCGGCTCCTGACAGGCTTCTAGGGACGGGGGTACATGAATGAATCGAATCAACACCCGAAAGAGAGGGATTCCAGAGACTGTGTTGGTATGGGACGGAATGACTTATAAGAATTAATTGGTACTACCTATACTAACAAGATGCATCTACTTTTCGGTAGCCCGGAACGGAAGAACTCCATAGTTAAGTGTGCTTGACTTGGGGCAATTCTGGGATGGGTGACCTCCTGGGAAGTTTTCCCGGGAAGTGTGCGAGTGAGGACAAAGCATGCTGAAAAGTCTCGTGTTAGTGTGTAGGGACAGTCGTTAATCCTTGCAAGTTGTCAGGCGTTACAAGTGGTATCAGAGCAGGGCCTCTCATCCAGTACGGTGTGGTTCGAGGACGAACCAGGCGGAAGCTGGTGGGCATGTAACATCCCGGGCGCTGACGAGGACGGGGAGTGATCGCCGGTGCGAAAGGGAATGGACAAGGAGCGGCTCCTGACAGGCTTCTAGGGACGGGGGTACATGAATGAATCGAATCAACACCCGAAAGAGAGGGATTCCAGAGACTGTGTTGGTATGGGACGGTACAGTTGGGAATGACTTATAAGAATTAATTGGTACTACCTATACTAACAAGATGCATCTACTTTTCGGTAGCCCGGAACGGAAGAACTCCATAGTTAAGCGTGCTTGACTTGGGACAATTCTGGGATGGGTGACCTCCTGGGAAGTTTTCCCGGGAAGTGTGCGAGTGAGGACAAAGCATGCTGAAAAGTCTCGTGTTAGTGTGTAGGGACAGTCGTTAATCCTTGCAAGTTGCCAGGCGTTACAGCATGCACTTATTCCCCTGCATTGTTACAAAGCGTTAACCCACAACTAAGAGTGTGTTTGGTACTAGAGAAATTTTTTGGTATCCGGGAATCACGATTAATGGGAATATAATAGAAATTGAGTTTACTTGGAATTTTACAAAAAAAAGGTGTTTGGTTTGCCAAAATATTACCGGGAATATTGGGTAAAGATTACTGATTCCATGTTTGGTTTAGAACGAAATATGACTTGGAATATGAGATTAATTTACAAAAATAACTCTAAATTATTTTTAACTTTTGTAATTGATAGATTGGGTCTAGATTTTTATGTGTGTTGGAGTATTTTTGTCTCAAAAATTATTGTTGTGCTTTCCCTTTACTTGGTATTCTGATTTACCATATTATTTTTGGTAATCTGAATAGTGACTTTTCTTTATAAATCAAATTACCGGTAATCCTTGGATATCCGAGAACTGTTTTTTGTTCCTTCTACCAAACATGATAATTGTGTTTACCAAAGAAGGTTTACCAGTAATCCTTTTGAAATACTTGTACCAAACACATCTAAGAGTCTAAGAGATTCGAATATAGGTTTCTTTCTTTTTGATATACATTTTATATTAAATACGTTTGATTGAAATATATTAAAAAGTTTAAAATATGATACGGTACAACATTAAATCAGATTTGAATTCAAATCTTATGATACGATTTCATTCAGTATTAAAAAAAAAGCCCAATCTTTTTAAGATTTGAATTGCAATTAGATAATTTTATTTCCTATATAACACAAGAAATATTAAATCATATTTATAATTAGATAAACATCAAATTTGTTTGAGATTGACTAAAATATAAAATCAATTTTATAATGGATAAATATACTTTCAATTCAATTTTTTAAATTCTAAATCTATTCTTCCTATCTTATTTATGACTTGTTGTATATTTCAAATATATTTAAGATTGATTAAAAATAAAAACGTATTTTATTATATATCAATATAATTTTTTTATTTAATTTTATTCTTCATGCCTTATTTATTATATATTTTTATTTAGATACAAATTAAATCTACTTTTAAAAATAATCCTATTCTTTCTATCTCATTTATTTATTGTTATTTATTTAGATTCAGATAAAGGATAATGATTTATATAATATTTAAAAATTATTTTCTTGTTATATTTTTAAATCTAATGATTCGAAAAGATTCATCATCAACTACTAAAAAAACAGCCATTGAGATATATTTGAATTGCAATTCGATAACCAAATATTTTATATTATCAAATACATTCGAATTTAAATATATTAAAAAGTTAAGATATTATCACATATGATATGTACAAAATCAAATCAGATTCAAGTATTATATATTACATTTTTGCAAACAAAGCTCACTAGCGCGCGCTCATATATATATATATATATATAGGGATAGGATCCATTGACACCGGTGTCAAATTTTGAAATTTGACACCAAATCCTAACCGTTGATTTCTGCCAATCAACGGTTATCATTTATTGGGAATTAATGATTAATTAATAAGTGTAATTCCCAAAAAATGATAATCGTTGATTGACGGAAATCAACGGTTAGGATTTGATGTCAAATTTCAAAGTTTGACACCGGTGTCAAAAGATCTGCCCCAAATATATATCCCTACCAAGAAAAAAAAAAAGGGAACATAAAGTTAAACTCTCCCTTCCTCGTAGTCATAGAGATTAACACAAATTACAATGAGTGACTATCTCCCAGATGTGATAGTGGAGGATATCCTTCATCGCCTACCACTTAGAAGCATTGGAAAATGCATGTTAGTGTGCAAA
The DNA here is from genome assembly GCF_033153095.1 of Gastrolobium bilobum. Taxonomy (NCBI): domain Eukaryota; kingdom Viridiplantae; phylum Streptophyta; class Magnoliopsida; order Fabales; family Fabaceae; genus Gastrolobium; species Gastrolobium bilobum. Next base: position 1,770 of record NW_026898017.1, on the reverse strand, counting down.
GCATGGAACAGAATCATAAAGAGTCACACTTTTACATTCTCACACCTTCAACACTCTCTCTCCAATTCCTCTCCTCCCATGGTCATTATGGGCACCTATTCATATTATGAGGATGAGAACTTTTCCATATGTTCCTCTTCCTTTCAAAGAATAGAAAATATCAAACACTCGCTTCCTAATCCTAATTATGCAGCTTCCCTTTTTCAAAGTGTGGGCGCAATAAACGGCGTCGTTTGCCTCTACAGCCCTCACTTTGAATTCATTTATGGTTATCATACTATGGAACCCTTTGATAGATAGACACCTCAAACTCCCAACCCCACTTTTCACCTTCAAAAATTTATACAAAGCAGGACTCGGGTTTGGATTTGATTCAAAGAAAAATGATTTCAAGTTGTTAAGGATTGTTTATCCTATACCCCCTACGGGATGGGATGATACTCCCCAAAAAGAAAAAAAAGGTGATGAGTTTTCTCATGGATACCAAAGGTTGAGTTGTATTCACTCAATGAAGGTGCTTGGAGAGTCATTGATGATGATGATGATGATGATTCTTCATCGCATGGGTTATTAAGAAGAAAAATATCAGAGAAGACACCTTGCTTTTTCAATGGGAATGTGCATTGGATTGCTTATGATAAATATGGAATATCTGATTTTATATTGATCTTCAATATGGTGGAGGAAAAGTTCAACCGAATGGAGTTGCCAGAGAAGGTCAATAAATGTGCATTTTTGGATGTTTCTGTTATTGAAGATTGTCTCTCTCTTATAGAGTATATTGGGGGTTCTGATTGGGCTGTTCAAAGATGTAACATATGGATGAAAAGAGAGTCATGGAATAAGGTTTATAGTGTTTATTTGGAGGATGGGATTATAAAAGTATTGGGACTAAATAGAAGTAGTGAGGTTTTAGTGGTAACAATGCAACAGCGAAAGTCATTCCATTTTGTTGATCTTAAGAAGAGCATGGGGGTGAAGGATATTCGTATAAACACAAGTACACATGCTTGGGCTTATGATTACACAGAGAGCCTTCTTTTACTTGACAAAGAAAACAATTATAATGCTGCAATGAATAATATGGGAAGATGAATTGAAGAGTGAAAGCTGAAGTTTTACTTGCCAACTAAGATTGAAGTTCCTTCCTATATTGAGGTTTAGGTTCTAAAGACAGCTACAAAATTTGTTTTATTTCTTTTATTTCTTCTAAATGATTAAGGATGTCCTTTCATATACTATATTGTTTTCGTTTTCAAATTTTCAGGCTTCTTGTTTATATTATTATTCTTTTTCAATGATTTCTGATTATCATCATTTACAATAGATATTTTGCTGTGCACTTCCCCTGCAATGCTACAAAGCGTTAATTCACCTCTAAGTGCTTTAAATCCAATATGCATTAACAATATCTGCTCAGTCCAACTGAAAAGAGTACTTGCACATAATTAGTATTATTGTCATAAAAAAAATAATTATATAAGAACCCTCTGATCTTAGAACTCACTTGAAACTCTGTTATCTCCATTGTCGTGTTTGTTGCAATCACAACAAATATATCGGTCATACAAATAATAAAGAAGTGAGTAGAGTATCATTTCCACGATGATTACAGACATTATTCACTTTTCTTACTATTTCCCTTATTTTGTACAATTCAATGAGTTTGAAAGAGTAAGCTTTAAAGATGAGAAAGCCAAAAAAATAAAATAAAGAAATCTGCAAGTAAAATTCAATTGCAAAACAAAAACGCGGAAAATTAAAAGTTGA